>NC_028646.1:69823800-69828353 GCF_001406875.1 Solanum pennellii
GACCGCTTTACTTCTTATTTGAGAAGTAAGTTTGAGCGTATCAAAATTTGGCGCCGCTGCCGGGGACTATAGCTTTTAGGTTAACTTGAACTTATTACTATAGTTTAGTTGATATTTTCTTTGTTTTATTGTTTTTGAATTTTTTTCAGAACTATCCTCCTTGTATGCCAAATACACGGAGAGGAAGAGAACCCTTGTTTCCCTACGATGACGAGTTAGAACGTACACTGCGCAATATGAATCGAGGAATAAATGATGATGATCCGAACCAGAACATCCCAGCTATGGTTGATGTTCATGGTCAGATGTTACCCGATGCTCCGGGTGAACACCAACTGAGGGGACAAAATCCCTTTCCACGGCCCCAAGCATACTACAGAGGCTATGATAACATAGCAGATTCGGATGGGCCACTGGTTTTGCCTCCTCTACCCACAGGCCACACTTTTGTGGTAACTTGTAGACTGATGCAAATGCTCACTGCCAGAGGTTTTTTTTCAGGGCTACCTTCTGAGGATCCACATGCCCATATAGCTAAGGTAAGGGCAGTTGTAAAAGTTGTGTAGGGAGGCCTGATTTGGATTTAGATGTAATAGGTCTCAGAGTGTTTCCTCTCTCACTGACGGGAGAGGCTGCTATGTGGTTCACTGAGCTCCCATACAACTCAATCTTCACTTGGAACCAACTAAGGGATGTCTTCTTAGCACGCTACTATCCGGTCTCCATGAAACTAAACCACAAAGACAGAGTGAATAACTTTGTGGCACTACCAGGAGAGTCAGTTAGTATTTCTTGGGATAGATTCACCTCATTCTTGAGAAGTGTTCCAAATCACCGTATAGATGATGAGTCACTGAAGGAATACTTCTATCAGGGATAGGATGTTAACAATAAAGTGGTGTTGGACACCATAGCAGGTGGATCTTATGGGGAGTGTCCTTATGCTGAGATTGCTGAAAAATTAGAAAAAATCTCCCGGAATAACAAAGCTTGGAGTACTAGGAAGTCTGATACAGGGAGAAATACCTTCGCAGTGCAGTCCACTCACAAACCATCCACAGATGAGATTCGTGAAGAAAAGGCTCAGATGAGAACTGAGTTTGGGTTGGTACTAAAACATGTCACTGGGGGTGCAGAAAAGATAAATGCAGTCAACTACTTGTCGAAACCACCGCCACAAAATGATGAGTGTTATTATGAGGAGGATTCCTATGCAGTAAATGAACAGATGAGGGGGTTTCCGACCAAGTGCCCAAGGCTCTAATCAGGAAAATTGGCGCCAAGGTCAAGGGAACCAAGGTTGGAACTATGGTAACTACAATCGTGAGGGTCATTATGTCCGAGATGGAAACTACAATCGCGACAACAACTTCAACAGGGGTAACTATGGTAATAGAAACGACAGGAATGGACCCTATGTTCCTCCTCAAAATCGTGAAGTTACTCCTAGGGATGGTGGAGGTAGTATGTCGCGAGTTGAGGTTATGTTGCATAAAATGATGAGGAGGTTCGATGCTAGTGATGAGCACAATAAAGAGTTGAGGAATGATTTAGCGGGTATTGGGCAAAAAGTTGATACACATGCAATATCGATTAAGCAACTTGAGTTACAATTGGCCCAATTATCTGCAACTGTGAACACACGGCAACCGGGCACTCTTCCTAGCAACACTGTCCAAAATCCGAAAAATGATGGACATTGTATGACAATTAATACTCGCGGTGGCAAGCAAACCATTGACCCACCTATGCCATCTAATGAGAAAAAGGTGACAGAAGAATCTGATAAAGTGGTAGAAGTTGATGCTGAATTAGAGGATAACACTGCAAAAGATGCTGAAGTGCCTAAAAAGGTAACTCCTATGCCTAGGCCACCACCCCCATTTCCTCAAAGATTATTGAAAAAGACCGAGGATGGCAAATATCGGCGTTTTATAACAATGTTGAAGCAACTTTCTATCAATGTCCCTTTGGTAGAAGCTTTAGAACAAATGCCCGGTTACGCCAAATTTATGAAAGATCTGGTCACAAAGAAAAGATCGGTCACTTTTGAGGATGATGATAGAATGCAACATTGTAGTGCTATTGCTACATGATCTCTGGTCCAAAAGAAAGAAGATACGGGTGCGTTCACTCTTCCTTGTACAATCGGGCTATTACATTTTGCGAAAGCATTATGTGATCTGGGGGCAAGCATAAATCTCATGCCCCTCTCGATTTACAAGAAGTTGGGTTTGGGTGACCCAAAGCCCACTGCGATGCGGCTACTGATGGCTGATCGAACAGTAAAACGGCCTATAGGGATACTCCACGATGTGCTAGTAAAAGTGGAGTCATTCATATTTCCAGCAGATTTTGTTATTCTTGATTGCGAAGTCGATTTTGAAGTGCCCATTATTCTTGGGAGGCCATTCCTTGCTACGGGAAGAGCCTTAGTAGACATGGAAATGGGGCAGATGAAATTTTGGTTGAACAATGAGGAAGTGACCTTTAATATTTGTAGGTCCATGAGAGGCAGAGTGGTGAGCTCCAATCGACATCTGCTATATCCTACAACATGGGTGAGACATCTGAGACACAAATAGAAGAACGTCTAGGTGTAGAAGCATTAGCGGCAGTAATAATGAACTTTGATAGAGATTGCATTGAAGAGTATGAGTCATTAGTTGTGGCTCTTGACCGAGGTGATGTTCGGTTTAAACCGAAGAAATTTGAGCTTGATATCAAGAATCGCGAGTCCCCACCCGCGAAACCATCTATAGAGGAGGCTCCAAAATTAGAACTAAAAGCTCTCCAACCTCATCTCAGGTATGAATTCTTAGGAAATGGTGACACTTTGCCGGTAATCATTGCATCAAATATGGATGAACAACAAGTTCAGAGTTTGGTGAAGGTACTAAAAAGGTTCGAAAGAGCTATTGGGTGGACTATTGTGGACATTATTGGGATCCCTCCTGGTATTTGCTCTCATAAAATCCAACTCATGCCTGATCATAAACCGAGTATTGAGCACCAGAGACGCTTAAATCCTCCTATGAAAGAGGTCGTGAAGAAGGAAATCATTAAGTTGTTGGATGCCAGAGTAATATACCCAATCGCCGATAGTAGTTGGGTATGCCCGGTTCAGTGTGTACCTAAGAAATGAGGAATGACTGTGGTCCCCAACGAAAAAAATGAACTTGTTCCAATGAGGACGGTTACTGGATGGAGGGTGTGTATGGATTACCGTAAACTAAACTCATGGACTGAAAAAGACCATTTTCCTATGCCCTTCATGGATCATATGTTGGAAAGACTTGCCGGAAAAGGGTGGTACTGTTTTCTTGATGGATATTCGGTGTATAATCAGATTTCTATTGCACCAGAAGATCAAGATAAAACCACTTTCACTTGTCCATATGGGACCTTTGCGTTCAGAAGAATGCCGTTTGGGTTGTGCAATGCACCCGCAACATTTCAGACATGTATGATGTCGATATTTTCTAACATGGTGGAGGATACTATAGAAGTCTTTATGGATGATTTTTCTGTGGTTGGTGATTCATTCGAGCGGTGTTTGACCAATTTATCTGAGGTCCTTAAGAGATCTGAAGACTGCAATTTAGTACTAAACTGGGAAAAGTGTCATTTCATGGTGAAAGAGGGTATTGTGTTGGTTCATCGCATTTCATAAAAGGGCATAGAGATTGATCGAGCTAATGTCGAGGTAATAGAGAGACTTCCCCCACCGATCTCTGTGAAATGTGTGAGAAGCTTTCTTGGGAAAATTACTCTGCAGCAGTCACTGACGGATACATCGACGGACCGTTGCGCCTGCGACGGACCGTTGCGCCTGCGACGGACCGTCGTATGCCTCCATCGTACCAGGTACATTTTTTCTGTTAGTTTCAAACTAGGGCACACACGACGGAACCAACGACGGGTCGTCACAACTGCGACGGACCGTTGTCGAGGAATCGTCGCGTGATTAATGAGGCATACCCAACCCGACCCGGTTGGAGTTTAATATAAACTTTCATCATTTAAACTCCCCAACCCCCCTCATTTCACCCCCCATTACTTCATTATTTCTCCCATTAATCTCTCTTTTTCAACTTCCACATTCTATTCCTCTATCAACCACCGATTATTGCCCAGCCCTAAAAGTTTTCATCTACTAGTCGGAGTTGCTGCTGTAGGTGTCTGCCTGGCCACCGAGTACTTGTCTATTTGTTTTTCTCCATTTCTAAGGTATGTGTCTTTAATTGCTACTCATTTATCTTTCATTTTTGTTTATTAGTTAGTATTAGCTTAGTTCTTCGTCGTATGTTGTTTCCTTTATATGATGTTGTCTAAACCTAGGATCAAAATGTTCGAATTTGCCATGTTGACAACCCTAGACATAGGTGCTTTTGCATTGCTAGTTTCCTAGGTAGTTGGGATAGACAAATGTAGGTCCAAAACACTACAAGACCATGTGGGTTCATCGGGGATGCATGGGGTACCCCCAGTTCTGTCACTGTTATTCAGAACGAGACCCCGATGACGGACCGTCGTACCCACGACGGACCGTC
>NC_028646.1:69830834-69831518 GCF_001406875.1 Solanum pennellii
CGAGGAAGCCTCCGGCTCTGCTGAGGTTCCCGCACCCGCTACCGCTGCAGCGTCGGCCTCGTATGATGAGGCTGACAGTTAAGAATCTACATCAGGCTCACCAGTTCAAGTACCAACCCCAGCCACTGACAAGCCCAACCGGTGGTGTGTCGACGGGCAATTTCAAGTATACTCCGACGCCAAGTTCCTGACTGATAAAGGAGTGATGACTCGAACACTCACCTTGGAACGGCGGGTCCTTACAGGGAGTCTCCCGACGATGCCTGANAACGAGCAGTGTTGATGGCGCCGATGATAGCCGGCTTCGAGGTGGACTACGCATGGCTTCTCCAGGCAGTCATGCACGAGAGGGCATTCAAGGTCACTACCACCTACCCCTTTCCGTGCATGATCTTTGCCCTTTGCAGNCATAGGCGGGCTGCCCCTGCTAAACAGTCGCCACTGGAGCAGGTCCGAGAACGGGGTTTACAGGTTGACATTTCCCTGCCAGCCATCCGCCGGTTTCTATACGGCGAGAGTGTTGATTCTACTCGGACCCCCCTCACTGCCTAGTTTGACTACCGCTGGCAGATAGTTAAGGATGGCCAGTTCTTGCGCGAGCCATCACTGAGAGANTGTCTTCAGAGACGAGGCCAATGAGTTGGCCCCACGTAGAGGGCCCCGTCCAGAGCTGCCCCCACTTGC
>NC_028646.1:69831629-69832908 GCF_001406875.1 Solanum pennellii
TGACTGAGCCAAAGGGGGCCATCAAAAAGGCCAACCTCACTTTCACGCCGAAGTTCTTGTGGCTGCTTGACCGTCACTGCCTTTCCCCCACAGCTGCAGATAATATCGTTACCTGGGATCGAGCAGTGTTGATGGAGGCGATGATAGCCGGGTTCGAGGTGGACTTCGCATGGCTTCTACTGGCAGTCATGCACGAGAGGGCATTTAAGGTCACTACTACCTACCCTTTCCCGTGCATGATCTTTGCTCTCTGCAGGTCCGCAGGTGTGCCCATATGGCACGTAGATCATCTTAAGACCCCGCAGGGCACTGTTGACGTCGGCCTCATCAGAGACGAGGCCAATGAGTTGGCTCCACGTAGAGGGCCCCGTCCAGAGCTGCCCCCACTTGCTGATGATCTTGCTGATACGGTAGCCCAGGCCCGCACAGCTACACAGGCGGCGTCCACTGACACTACCCCGGTCGAGTCTATCCCGGGTAGTAGCACAGCCCCGAGCTCCTCTCGCACAGCCCCTCTACCGGTACTGGTCCCGCTTGCTAGGGTCCAAAAATTAGAGGCACAAATGGCCACTCTTCTGCATCATATCCAGCCGTGGATGCAGAAGTCGATTACTGAGTCTGAAGAGCGTCTAGAGAGGAAGATGCAGCAGTTTACAGAGCGGAAGATTGCTGAGGTCAACCAGCGTCTGGACGCCTTTGAGTTGAGAGTGTTAGCCCGACCAGCCCCTCCGGTGGATGTGTCGACTCTTCAGGCTGCAGTCGACAGTCTTCGTGCAGACATCGACACGATCCTAGAGGCGAGGGTGCCGGAGTCTGAGGCCCCTTATGTCGAGCCTGCTGAGGATACTGTGCTAGCGGCCCTGTTTACCACTCCAGACATTCCACCACCTNACGAGCTGCCCCCACTTGCTGATGATCTTGCTGACACGGTAGCCCAGGCGCGCACGGCTACACAGGCCGCGTCCACTGACACTACCCTGGTCGAGTCTGTCCCGGGTAGTAGCACTTCCCCGAGCTCCTCTCGCACAGCCCCTCTACCGGCACTGGTCAAGCTTGCTAGGGTCCAAAAACGAGAGGCGCAAATGGCCACACTTCTGCATCATATCCAGCCGTGGATGCAGAAGTCTATTACCGAGTCTGAAGCGCGTATGGAGAGGAAGATGCAGCGGAAGATTGCTGAGGTTCACCAGCGCCTAGATGCATTTGAGTTGAGAGTGTTAGCCCGCCCAGCACCTCCGGTAGATGTGTCGACTCTTCAGGCTGCAGTCGACAGTCTTCG
>NC_028646.1:69833058-69833694 GCF_001406875.1 Solanum pennellii
GTAGGAGTCGAGCAGAGGACGAGGCGCGAGCACGGAAGAAGGAGCGCCGAGAGATAAAGGCTGCGAGGAGAGCCTCACTTGCTGAGGAGGAGGCGCACCAAATGAGAGCATCAGAGTTAGCGGCTGGGGCGTCTAGCTCCCGCACTGTGGAGATAGCAGGAGGCACTACTGATGGTGCGGTTGTTGCTGAGGACACCACTGAAGGTGTCCAGATTGCAGAGGACGTGGGTTCCGGGGAACCGGACCCACCATCTTGCTGATCGACGGCGCTTTGCGCCACAGGTTTACTTCACCTACCACTCTAGTATTTAGATTTTATGCATTGGGGACAATTGCATGCTTTTTTGTTGGGGGTGAGGTAAATGGATAGTGAGTGTTAGGGTGAAGTGTGAGTAGCCCAATTCACTATCCTTTTTTGGGGTTTTCTTGCCTGTGTTCTTTTCCCCCAAAAGACTGATTACTTTTTCTGTTGAACCGGCATGTTTATATCTTTTGAACATAGTTTAATTCTGGAGCATGATGGCTAAAATGATAACCTGATAAACTGGAAAATGGTGCATGACTAAGCATAGTAACTGATAATTATGTGGCTCTAAGCATGAAATAGAGTTACACCATTGCATTACCCTAAGTCTT
>NC_028646.1:69834980-69835735 GCF_001406875.1 Solanum pennellii
CTTGGGGAAAAACAACGAATTTAAGTTGAGGGTGTTGATATACCGTGGTCTCACAGTATAATTAATACTTTTTCCTTAAGTTTAGTGTGTCCGAAAGTCTTTTTGTGCTGATTTTTATATAAGTTTCTCTTTATTTTGCAGGAAATCTGTCCAAAGATGAATGTGGAGATTTTGAGCGAAAGAAATGCAGAAGAGACCACCTACGGAGCTTATGACGGTCCGTCGTGCTTGTGACGGTCCGTAGGTGGCAGCGTAGTGAAGTTGCTGAAGGAAGATGGGGAAGTCTCACCAAGTGTGGGGTTAAGAAGCTTGTGACGGTCCGTCGTGTCTATGACGGTCCGTCCTGCAGGTTCGTCATGAAGTTCAGAGAAGTGATCCCTGTACCCATATTCCAAGAGTTGAAGTGTTTTGAAACGAAGCCCCTCGACGGACCGTTGTGCCTATGACGGTCCGTCATACTTGCCGTCGAGGGTAATGAAGAAGAGCAGCAGAAGAAATTGCATAAGTATGGGACGACGGAGTCCATGACGGTCCGTCGTGACCACGACTATCCGTCGCGTGGTCCGTCGCCCCAGCCGCGTTTTGGCAGATTTCCAGCAAACAGAGTCCTTGTTTAATTAGGTTTTTATTTTTTATAAATAGTTCAAAAAACCTCGTTTTTGAGGTTAGTCTCTTAGATTGTTAAAATCTGTATTGGTAAACATTGTATTGTGAGATTCTTGATAATCATTAGACTTTTTGTGAGATTATTGATT
>NC_028646.1:69837053-69954966 GCF_001406875.1 Solanum pennellii
GAGTGAGATTTTCTAGATGCCGGACCAAGGATTTAGAAATACATAACTTATCACTTTGCATGCAAGATACTAGGAAAGAATTGTTATAGTTAGAATTATCAAGTTATGAACCTGTGGGGAACACGTAAACCCTAGTTACTTTGATTAATTGATTAAAATCAAACTGTCAAAGCTGTTAAGTGTCTCTTTCAAGTTCGTTATTTATTTTCACTCATTTAGAAATAGAAACCCCCCTTTTTATGTTTTAACTTTCCAAGGAAGTCATTGACCAAACAATAGTAATAACAGGTTGAAGTTAAGTCTAGACTATTTTCCTCGTGGGAACGATCCCAACCTCACTAGTTGGGTTATTTACTTGACACCACCGCTTTACTTCTTATTTGAGAAGTAAGTTCGAGCGTATCAGTGTTCGAGAGAAACCAATTTGATCGGAGTAAATTGCTTGAGAGAGATTTTATCCTCACTAAAGTGTAGATTATTTACTGATTTACAACTTTTGAAAATTAATTAAAAGTACAAAATTTCTTACCTTAGCCCATAATCCAATAACATCCGAAGAATGCCATGTCCATATCTGTATTTAGCGTTATTTGTTGTTTTAGTTGATAACTAAATTCAAAAACCCCTTTGATATTTGACACGTGTACTCATCCTAAACTTGAATTATGTTTTTAGATATGACTGATTGAATCTCAAATATGTGCCACCTAATTTGGAAATGATCCCAACCCATTCGGTTGGGTTATATTATTTCTCACATTCATTGGCGCAATTAGTATTGGATGAAGTGTCCTAATACGTGAAACCACTTAGGTAAAGGATGTGATTAGGGAGGTTCCTTCTATTGATTCAGTTCATCTTCTTCCTCATCTTTGGGTGTTTTACCTACTGACATACCGAGCCCGCCCCCTGAGTGTTATTGACATTTCTATTAACCTTGAGGCGGGAACTCATCCTATATCGATTTTGAGTTACCCTATGGCCCATAAAGAATTGAAAGAGTTTAGTGTTAATCTTTAGAATCTCTTGGGTAAGGTATTCATTTGGCTTAAAAGCAAGCTAACCCTCTATAGATTGATTTCTTAAAGATTTTTTTTTTAATTAAAAGAGCTTCGGAGGTCTGGCTTTTCCTATTTCATAAAATCTACTTTTTATAATCTAACCTCTGGATGTTTGTTTTTTAATGAAAAATAATTTTGAGGAATATGATTCTTTTTAAAAAATCAATGAACGAATTGCTCGGGTATGTCATAAAATCAAGTGAGTGAATTTATTTAATTTGGGTTGGAGTAAAAAATAGGACCAACAATATAATAGCACGTAAAATTTACATATAATGTTTATGCAGTGTTGACAACAAGTCAAGATATATGTCTTAGCCTAAAATGTATGTAGATGGATATTTTTAACAAAATAGAAGGATGTAAATTATATTTTGTACTTTTGTGAAAATATAGGCACCATTTAACCCTTTTCATGATCTACTAACACATCTATGAATTCTACGAGTAAATAAATTTTCACCGAAGTCCAAAATTGATCTACAAATTATGAATATACAAAAATTAGTAAGTTTTACTTGACTTAAAGAAGGAAATAGAATTTGTCTTTGTTATGGAGACGTTTAAAAATCTTTTCGCAAATAGAAAGATATGAGTTCTAAGTGAAATAAACATAAATAGAACAGCATACGTAAAAATGGTTTCTTAAATCAATATTAAACTTCATCGGAAACATACATTAAAATGATTTTTTATATCAAGATGAAACTAATCAATTGTTCAATACATAAGATCTAAATTGAACTTACAAAATAATGAAAATATTCCAAAAGTAAATAACAATAAATTTGCAAGTACTAATTGAAGAACTCTTGTGAGCTTGTTGAATGTAGTAGTTAATGGTTTTCCTAGAGATGTTAACAATGTCAAAATCATATAGCTAACTCTTCCTTTTGTTTTGCAAGCTTGAATTCACTATTTCTTTGTCGTCATGTTGTTTACCATTTTATCATCAATTAGGACATTTATGCGTACATGGAACAATATCATTCATCGATATTCCCGTGCATTATTGTCACGACCCAAGGATACCCCCTAGACGTAACTAGGCACATGGAACCCCGAAAGACACAATGTAATCCACTTAACATATCATAACATAAGTAAAGAACAATAAAGATTAAAACACATTTCAAGTCTTATGAATTCCTTTATAAAAGAAAATAGGAAGTCTAAACTTTTCTCAATTAGCTATCTATTACAATCCTTGAGTGAAAAATACAGTCAGATCCCAAAAACAACATAATCGAAGAGAGAAGTACAAGAATAAAACTATAATGATAGTATCCATCCTCGAAACAGAAGGACTCACCAAACCTAAAAAGAAAATGATCAACTCCAAGATCTAGCCAAAATGGGAACCACCTTGGTGACTGAACCCTACACTTGGGGAAAATGTAGGAAAATTTGGGTTAGTACAGAAATGCACCAAGTATGATAGCTATTCATAAAAACATTGAAGACATGCTAAAAGGGACATTGTAGTTGAAGACATGTAATTTACCAAGTCAGAGTCATTTTGAAGTTAGTGGAAAAGCATAAGTCATAAGCATGTCCAATATGTAGATCATCATATCATAATGAAAATATACCATAAAAACCCTCAAACTCTACTTGTACAAGGCATGAGTAATATCTCATAATTTTACCCATACTCAGTGATGCTTCTTGAATAACTATAGTTCATAAGTTATATTTTAGTTCGTACTCACATAGGTTTACCCATGTGGACTGCTCACTACTCGATGATGACTCACTTTGTTAAGCACTACATCATCTTTACAATGACACTGCCCCTCGTCGAGTGGACCAAGGGAAAAATGTTATTCTACACCTTTCCCAAGGTAATTTAGGCCCTTTCCCCTTTCATGTCTAGCTACTCCCCTTACCCTTAGCCCTAGTCTAGCCTACTAAAATCAAGGTTGCTACAAGTATTTCGTCTACTTCATTTTGTAGTGGAACACAAAATCTGTAAAAGGATGTCATTTTGCCAAATTTATCAATGTTTCAAAAAACTTATATGATCATATTTGTAATTGCACTGACAATGTGAGAAAAATAAGTCTTGTGAATATAAACAAAGTCCTTTCATTAAATAGGATGAGTTGTGACTTTTAGGTTTAGCTACAAAAGTTTTATGTCACAAATATCTATTTTTCTTTTTATTTTGTATGAATTTTGTAACTAGAATTACTAATAGTTGTCTTAACATGAGTTACCTGATTGTTGTGTATTCCATCGATGTTCATAAGGTTGATGCACGCACCATCTAATAATTGTGAGTCTTATTCTTGTCTGGTTGTCGTATCCATTTCTTTTGCACTCCTTTGTTAAAGTTCCCCTCTCTGAGATTGAAGATTCTCCTTTTCTTTTCCTCTATTCATTTTCAATTCCTCCAAATCTTCAAATTTTCATAAGAATGTTTTTTGTTAAAATTATATAATTGTCATGGTGCGTTAAATGAGTGTTAAAGTTACAGTTGTGTAAATATGGGATATGGTGAAGTTCAAAGAATGAAAACAATTTATTAAAGAAATAATTCAAGGCAATAATATATACATAAGATCCAATTAGGTATAATCCTTTCCCTACCCCTTATATTTTTGAAGTGTTTATATTTTTTTATAACTGATTCTAAAAATGTAGTAAATTAATTTGTGTTTTTCTAATAAATTTGATTAAAGCAAAATTTGGTGCTCGTCAAAAAGTAAATATCCAATAATTAAGCTTAATTTTAAAAAACCATAACTACTATACTACATAAAAGTCCTTGTTTTTTTCTTAATAGCTTGACCAAACACTTCAACTATCTAAATAAGTAAATTTGATTTTCTAGAAAGATGACCATGACGAATATGTTTATCAAATAAAGTTCATATAATGTATCAACTTACAATTGACTCGATTATTACACTGGTTAGTGGTTGAACATCTACTTTCAAGTTCTCAAAACCTTCGGAAATATATCATCTTACATCTCCAGTAGATTGACACATAGTACGTTTGTTCTCATGGAAGTAAAAGTGCAATCCAAAAATAGTTCCTTAATTTTCATATAAAAATTACATTATATAGAAATTAAAATCACAATATTACCAAAAAAATAATAATAATAATCACAAGAAGCACGTTTGATAATTTTGTATATGTACAATTCAAATGATTTCTTAGTTACTATTGTTTAAAGACATATGAAATGGGAAATTAAGTACAACTAAATTCTAACTTTATTGGAAATGATTATCACTATATCTTTACTGTCAAGTATGATATAAATAATAAAACATGTTGAATGTTCATTTAAACACTTCATTCTAAAAAGTAAATATTATTATATAAAACGATAAATGTAAGTGTACTTTAGGCAAGAAGTATGACCAGACATTCAAAGAAAATAAAAAATTATATAAGAACTTGTATTACCGTTTCACATTTTCCATTTTCATATTGTCTCCTTTCAGCTTTCCATTCATGCAACATTTCATAATATTTATGATTTAAGTTTTGTATGAATCACTTATCTTGTCTTCATTCTATTATTTGTTTGCATAGTAAAATATTTAACTATCCAGGACTCTTAATATACTAAACGTCCGATTTACAAGCATTTCCTATAATAACCATATTTTTTTGAACTGATTTTTCATGTTATGTTGTATCATACGTCCTTTTTTACGATATTTCACTATAATAGCCAGAAACATGAAGCTCTATAGAAATGTCAAACAATATTAGTGTCGTTTACATATAGATAATCTTAATAATCAAATGTACTATCCTTTTCTAATTTAATTGTGTAAAGTTTGCTTCGCCTTTATAAGGTACAATTACAAAGTCAACCACAATATTTGCTATGAATTTGGAAGCAACTAGACTTCTCTTCCTCCCACGTAGTTTTTGGGGTACTATGATTGTTCCAACATTATTCATCAAATAATAAAATATGTTGAAGTGTTGTGACTGTATTTAAAAAAGTGACAATCTGTAGTGAAATTATTTAAAATATATAAATTTGTCATTTTCAGAAGTAGAAGGAAAAAATAAAGGTTACAATAATCTAAGTAAGGAAGAAAGATTTTTGTTAAACAACAAACAAACAGAGTTTCATATCTTGGTAGAATTGCTGTAAAGTTCAAGTATGTCAATATTCAATTCTTTTTACACCTATAATTTTTCTTTTTCATAACTAATAAAAGACAATATAAATCTCCTCCTCACTTCGATAATCATGTTTCAAAAAAAAAATTTAAAACACAAATTATTCTTAGTAATCAACAAAGAAAAGACCATATTGATAAGAACTATTCTATATGCTCGAAGAATTTAATCCTTTTGACGAATAAGTATAACAAAACATAATCTCCTTTGATTGATTAATTATTTAATGCAAGAAAATAAAAATTAATTATATTTAATAAGATTCAGCCAAATGTTCTATCATATTAAATAATTGGCTCAATGAGTGAAAATATATTTGATATTTTCCATAGATAATTATAGAGAAAATCAATAGTTACAAATATCGAATATTCAAATTTTTATTGAAGTTAGTTTATAAAAAGGTTGTTTTGAGAAAAGTTAACAAATATTAACATAGAAATTTACTAGATTATATATTAAATTGGTTCTTCTAATTTTGCATTAGTATTAAACTTGATCCTATGATATATATTTATATATGAATGAACATTTTAAATATTATTACAAAGTAATATGCCCAACACGATTAATATAAAATTTTGGCTACAAGTATGGATATAACCCTCAACATTGTAAATTAGTATTGATATACTCCCACTTTACACAAATAAGTAGATATACCCTTTTCGACGGAAGAAACCAAAAAAAATAATCTTGAATTCCTAGTAATATAAAAAATCTACCAGGAGGTGTATTTGACCTATCTCACAAAGATCAAGGGTATGTCTGATCTATTTTACAATGTAGTTTTTTTTTAAAAAAAATGAGGAAAACGTTTTATTACCACATACATCAAGTGTTATTAAATGCCCCCAAATTCTCCTACGAGGAAGCAAAAATTAATAGAAATTAAAGATATAATAGAAAAATTAAAGCATTTGACATGATAATAAATAAGGATAAAGTTGTGGAAATCTTACATGTAATGGATGCATTGATATAGGAGTGGAGGCTAGTATGATTTTTTGGTTATCGATTTGGTTCTGTAGAACCTATAAATAATACATATGATTTTCGAATCATTTAAAAAGAAAAACTTAAAAAAAATTATTTTCTTTTGAATCTATTACCTAATTTTGACTCATTAAAAAAAAAGTGTTCTATCAAATTTATTAACTCTTTTGCTTTCTCAATTGTCAATACTAAAATATATTACCAATATTCAATGATAAAGAGAGAATAAAGTAAAAAAAATTAAGGAAAACACAATAATGAATAGTTTTGAGAAAATAATAATAACAACTTCTGAATCATCGAAAAACAAATATAAAAATCCAAACCTAAAATTGCTTAAATGATTCCTGCATCTCGAAGAACAAATTAATAAAATATTGAGCAAGCATCTTAGTTAAAAGGCAACATACCACAAGTTGGACAAGACTAATCATTAGCACATACAGAACTATTTCGCGTCAAGAGCTCATTTCAAGATCTGAGGAAGCCATATATATATGTAGAGGTAAAGAAATAAAATTTATTAAAGATAAATTTCAAGACCGAGATGTGAAAAGAATATGGCTTGAGGATTTAATAGATAGGTGTATGTATATATAATTAATATTGGAAGAGATAATTTTATGGAATACAAATGAGGTTCCAATTAATCTAATAATTTATTTTTAATATGCTCTTTTGAAAACATAATAATTGTATTCCCCATAGTTGGACTTCTTTTAAAATTGAAATCTGGTCAATTTCTTATTTATTGCTTTAGTATGTATATAATATGACAATTTATCATACTTTATCTTTTTATGTGAACATTTCTAATAGGGTAAGATACATTTTACTTTTTGTCCATTTTTGATATTATTAATAATCGAAATTTTAAATTTGACGTTTAAGTATCTCACATTTGTTTACTTCACAAAATTAACTATAAGTTCGTATAATTTATAGGCAAATTTATACTATTTGAGTTGAAGTTCACCTGAAGTGAAGATATTAATTTGTGATATATATTTTTGAAATTCTTAACGACATAGATCATACAATTTCCAATAATTTTTTATGCATGTAGAATACAAAACACTTCATAAAATAAGCTCTTCTGGCGTCAAGGATAATATGAAAATATATCTTCTATAAAGGTATTAGTACAAACAATGTTCAAATAATTATTGGCTTAAGATTATTAAGGAGAATTAATATATTAGATTGAGATGGCTATAAAACACCAGTTATTGACTAAAAATGTAAACAACTAGTATTAACTATGAAAAAATAGAGTGTCGATAAACAATAATTTATTAATGAGAGGAGTTAAGTTAATATTGAAATTAATAAAGTAATCAAGCTTCTGAACCTGAAGAGTCTATTCTAAGCTCGAGCTTTGATGATCTTAATCAACACTAAATAAACTTACAGGCACTTCAAAGTCACTTGAGAGAACCAGAGTTAGTCAAACTACCACCCTTCCGAGGTTGTTCCTAGCGAACTTTTCCAGAGAAACAACGATATGATTGTAACAAGTCTCAAGTATACTCTTAGAATGTCACCACCTAAAGTTGGATCATGATGGCATCTACTACGATCCACCAACTGGAAAAGGATATACCCAAGACACAAAACGGGAAGAAATAACCTCAATGAAACATATCGAATAAAAGTTGAAAGACATAATAAAGTATATAAAAATAAGGGCCATACCATATATTTATAGATGAAGTACAATACAAATATATAAAATAGGACCAAAAATCACCAAGAGATAATCTCATAAGATACAAAATAAATACACGGGACTTGGTGTCAACTAAATAGGAGCTACTATGGACAAAATGTCATATATATATATATATATATATATATATACACACACACACGATGAATTGACTAATCCAAAATAGAAAATGAAAGTCGCTACAAAAGGAGGACAACAACAACTCTCTCAATGTTGGGAGATCACAACAATCCCAGTCTGGAACGACCTTGGGAGATCCAAATGCAAACTTATGAGGGTGTCTCCAATTGGGAGCTACATCACAAAAGATGCAAAAGTGCAGTACGAGTACAAAACATAGGGTATTTTGTAGCATCTTGGGTTGATCAAGATTAGAAAGATCAAATATAAACAAAAAGCACAATGAAATAACAAGTTACAGGAAAACGAAAGAAAAAAACAAAGCTAATGAAGGAGAACATGTAAGAAATACACACAAACCTAAAAACAAACATACTTAAAGGTAACTCATGCAATGCTTCAATGTCTGTTACCAAACACGGATATATCATAAACCCAAAAGATACATCAGGGCTCCTGGAATGGTACCTCAAAACAAACCGTGAGCTAATTACCTAGATACATGTATCATTCGGCCACCCGATATGACACATAAAGTTTACCCATAACAAAGATATTTACGTGTCGCCTGAAATGTTGCTCAGAGCTCATCAAAAAAGTAAATCAAAAGTAAAGTATAGCCCGTTAAAGCTATTGGTCTCCCCATAATCCTTCATCAAGCAAATAGGAATATAAGCAGCTAAAACGTGCGAAAAATCAAAGAAAGGTATTTTTTACCACATTTATTCAACATGAGTCGCAAGGACTTCCAACGTATTAAGAATAACATCCTTTTTGACAACAAAGTATGTCCTCTCTTCAAATTTATGGAAGTATAAACTCCACAGAAGCATAATCACAATCAAGTCATGGAATAGACACAATATCGGGAAGAATACCCGTAAAATCACAAGAGTACTAAATGGTGACTCATCCTAATCTCAAAGCCTTAGGCAAACATTTCATACATACCATCAGTGAAAACGACCAAAAACAACCGAACACAACACTACCCTATGTTTGATGCCACCTAGGACCAAGGTCTTAGGATACTTCTCACACAAGGATCGCCTAAACTAAAGCCGCTTCGACCACACTTAAGCTTAACCAACTAACTTACGTCCATAACTACTCAAACATTAATAAAGATCAACAACCTACGGCCTAAACCTAAATCATGCAATGATACCAAATTATACTCAACCTAAATAAGACAAGTTTGAGAAAATGGAAGCCATAACCTACATCAAGGTCGAAAATCAAACAAAAATTATGACTTTTATTCTTTTCCCTTCCATAGAGCCTCAGATTGTTGCCAAGATATAAAGAACACAATTAGTATTAATACGAGTCCAACGATACCCATATCACTAGCTTAAAAAAATTGCCCAAAAATTTGGCCTAAAACAGCCCAATAATCGACAAAATCAAAATGTGAAAGAAAAATAATTATATTGTCCTTATTAGGATAAGGATCACACCCCCAAAATTTATGCGCAAACGGAACTCAATTAAGACCTTAAATGGCTAGAATACACTACTTTCAAGTTAAGAATTTAAGGAATATGACGTTGAAAATGAAATTCGAATACGAAATTATTGGCATAAAAGCGTAGCGAACAAGAAAAGGAAGTGTATTACTGTTGAAGCATAGAAATTTTCCAAGAGTTACTCAAAATAACCTCAAACAAGCTCACAAAGAGTTGGGATTATTTCTTGAGAGAAATATTTTCAAAAAGGGGATTTTAACCCTGTGATCTTTGAAAAAGAAGGACAAAGTTTTCTTCAGCGGCCAAATGGTCGAAAAAGCAGAGCTCGACTAAGAGGCGCCCCTCTATTGCCCTTCACTTAATAGACCAATAGATAACTTAAGTCGTCACACCATATACCAACAAATTTCAGGAAAAACGCTAACTGTTCAAATCATCATTGAATAAGGCCTCGAAAATAATTCAAAGTACAAATGATGCAAACCAAAAATGCAAACCATTTGGAAATTACATCACAAACTCAAAAAAAATTTTGGTGAAATAACCGTCCATGGTCGTTTCATCAAAACGTTGGCCAAAGTCAACGCTTTAACAAATAAAATACTACAATGCACCAAGAACCTAAAAACTAACCCCGACACCCTCATAAATGAAACAAAATTTTGTTCGAGACCAAATTTGGCATTTAAAAGCTAACCTCGCTTACATTGTTTGATTATAAGCATGTTTACAATTTTGAGCGAAATTCAAAATCCATAACACTTAATTTAACCAACTCAAAATAAAATCTTGAAAACCCAAACCAATCTTGAATGTGGACCAAACTAATCCTTTTGGAGCTGCTGGAGCTTGTAGAATTCTGATCGGGCATTAAAATCTCGGAGTGTACACTAAAGTCAATTCTTTCAAGTATAAAACTTCTACTACTCAAAGTCACACAAAACTCAACCGAACAACTCTATGAGCCTTCCACCAAAACCAACACCACACAAAAGATATATAGAAGCTACCACAAGGGGCAAGATTAAAAAAGCACATAGAGAACATAGAAATGACCCCCAGGGTCATTACAACAAATAGAATTAAAACGGCATTTGTCCGTAAAAGTAAAACAAAGGCAATAATTGAAGACTCAAAGGGATAAATATATCAGGTGCGTATATGAAGTTTTATCTCCGAAGTAGCCTCCTCGATCAGACGTTGTCTCCATTTAACCTTCACTAAAGGGATCTTCTTAGACCGCAGTTGTCGGACCTACCTACCATAATGGCCACAGGCTCCTCCTTAAAATTCAAAGCCCATCTTGCTAACATAGTTCCACCAAAGCACGCGAGAATTATTAGGAACATATTGCCTCAACACAGGGACATGAAACATATGATAAACACTAGAAATAGATTTAAATAAGTCTATCTCATAAGTCACCTCTCTTACGTGCTTTAGATTCTCTTAAAGACCAATAAATATGGGAAAAGTTTTTCCTTCCTTCCAAACCACCTCACGGCTTTCATGGGAGACACAGAAAACAACAAATGATCACATACCATGAGCCCTAAAGGTCATAGTCTTCAATATGCATAGTTATTTTGCCTACTCTAGGTAGTACAGAGTAGCTCTTGGATCACACAGGCGCAATCCATCGAATCTCTCAATATGTCGGTGCCCCATTACCTTACCTCAAAGGCATTAAACCATGAAACTCATCTTCTACCATAAAATACCTTGAATGGTTCTATCTAAATCTTGAATGGTAGTTATTATTATTTGCAAAGTCTTTCAATGCACAAAAAATTTACCCACCGACAATCAAAATCAATAATACAAGCCTGAAACATATCCTACATAATTCGAATTGTCCTCTCATACAAGCCCTCGTTTTGTGGGTGAAAATTTGTGCGCAGATCAATCTTTGCACCAACTGCCTCTGAATAAAACTCTAGAAATTTAAAGTGAACTAAGTACAATATTTTGAAAAAATAGAAAGTTATTGTCACACCCCGAGCCTACACCTTGTAAATGGCCAACATTCTAGAGTCAGTGTTTTTCATAAGCGAACAGTTGGTTTGGTTTACCTACTCAGCGGAAGTCTAACTCAACAAGAAAATATCAAAATATAACTTTAAAAGGATATAAAACATAGGCAAAATAGAAATTTAAGTCTTTAAAAAATATTCGAATGATAATGTAAAGACAATTGAACTACTAACTGTCTACAAATCCTCTAAATACGGAGCGATGTCGAGAAAAGACCCCTATCAATAATGATAAAATGTTAAAAAAAAAGTAAAAGTAGTCCTCCAGAACGAAAGGAGGCTCACCAATAGACTCCTAGTGTTAAACTGGGTCAATGAGAAATCGTTATTACTTGTGTGAACATCATAATATGATGCAAGCCAACTCTCATCAGTATATTTAATGTACGAGTATGCGAGTTTGAATGCTAAACAATACATAGACTTGAAAAGAAATATAAAGAAACACTTACCTTGGCTCTTCTGAATTGAGGAATAACTTCTCTTAAAAAAAGCAATGAAACACAAGCAATATATGCAAAGCTTTATGAAACAGTTAAAAAAAACTCAGTTCATTAAAGATCATACAATAACAAGTTCAATTTTACTTATATAATATAGTAATATAGTTTACGTGGGAGTTTCTCTAACTGACAATCACCACTATGAGTTTGAGTGGTGATACAACTTATTGGTCATGCTTCAAAAACCATCTTATACTTTGTCGTCATGTAGAACGTTTAACTTAATGGATTCATTAGCATATGCTAAAAGCATATTAAGGAGTCTTCTAAAAAGTATGATCCTTTACTACCAATGATGGATACACGGTATATGGAGACTTTAGTTAATATGAACTCACATCCCCATATAAATTCTCAATACTACTACCAAAATATACTTAGCTCATGTGTTTAAAAAAACAAAAGTCTTTCTTTGGTTTGAGATATTTACTCAAAACTGAGCTTAAAAGCATTCTTGGAATCGATGTTCCCTTTCTCTCTCAAATTTGAAAACATTTTTAACATCTCAGAAATATTTAGTTCCCATGTAGTTGTTTGTAAAAATGAACTTCAAAACATTACTCTTTTCTTATTGGAACTTAAGTCTTAAAGAATAGGAATAACGTTTGTCAAAGAAGTTTGAAAATTTTATAAACTTCTCTCGAATTGCTTCTTAACTTCTAAAGTTGATTCTTTAATCTCATTGAATTGAATTATTGATTCAAGGATTATGATTTATAATAGGAAAGATCCCATGATGCTTAGGAATTATTTTTGATAGCTAAATATGAGAAAAGTCACAAAATCATCATTTTGGAACAAGTCCGCGACACAGAGTTGCATTAAAATATTCTCACAAAATTAAATTTTGAGACAGAGGAGTCCACGTCCTAACCGCGACATAGAGCTAATTCCTTTTCTCACTTAAAAAATAGGTTTGTGACGTGGACCTAGTACCTATTCCTTGTCTGATATTTTTCTTCTTTGTTTTCCAGCCCCAATTCGTCTAAGCTCGACTAATTTTTTCAAATTCATTTTAGATTCCGACACCCAACATATGAAATCAATAACCTAAATAAGAAAAACTCTATAACTGAACGTAAAGACCCCAAAAACTCCTCAATTCAGTCCAATTCAACAACGACATTCGAACTCAAGAATACATAACAATAACATCAACTTTAAAACTCTTTTACAATTTATTTCGATGAACTGAACATGTTTGGCACGTGCGTGAACAAATCTAAAACAATGAAATACTCACATACCTTCTAGGATCAATTCCTTGGTGAATCCACAACAAAAATCGATCGTTTTTGGCGAATCTTGCTTTTTCTCTTCTTCTTTCTCTTGTGTTGTTTCTCCCAAAACTCTACCTGTATTTTTAAAATACGTAGACTATCTAATTTAAATTTAGACACCTAAGTAATTACAAAAAATGAATTCAAAAATAAAAGGCTAAGGAAAAGACCAAACTACCCTTGTAAAATCTGAATTGGACATTTCCTTATTCGAACTCCCCAACTGCCAACGACATAAATTACTCATACAAACTCGTATTTATATAAATTCAGCGGCGTTGGAAAGGTTATTCAAAGTGATTTCTAACCATATGTAGAAATACACCTATCTCCTCATGCGGTAGGAGTTATGGCATTTGATAATGACCTAAATGCAACTTATTCTGACTTTACAAAATTTTCAGATTTCCATTCTTTCCAAAAATGACTATTTCCAATTATTATCTTCTTTCTAGAAATTCCAAATTGCGAAATGTTACCATAGCTCCAATTTGGGAACATTCATCCTCGAATTATATTACTTTTACTAGGTTAAGGGTGGGAAAATAAAGTTCAAATACCCAACAAGCAAATGCAAACAAACAACATGTTTGCTCATAATATAAAAAGCATTAGGAAGAGAATTAGTTCCTTGGTCTACAATTACTCCGGATTAAAAAAGACGTGGATATCTATTCTTCATCTCCTTATAAACTTCCCAAGTAGTTTCCTCAACAAATTGGTTTCTCCAAAAGAATTTTAACTGATGCTACCTTTTTGTTCTCAACTTGCAAACTTGGAAATCTAAAATTTTAACATGAATCTCCTTATAATATAAGCTATCCTTGATCCCAATATCTTCAGTTTGTATAAACAATGATGGATCAAATATGCAGTTCTTCTATATGGAAATGTGAAACACTGGATGAACCACGACTAACTTTAGTGGTAGCTCCAACTCATAAGCAACATTTTCAATCCTTTGGATATGAGGTCCAATATACCATGGACTAAGTTTCCTCTTCTTACCAAACCTTATATCACCTTTCATGGGTGAAACTTTAAATTACACCCAATCATATACTTCAATCTCTAATTAGTGTAGCATTTCTGATGACTCTGTGCCATTATCAATCTCTCTTGAATTACTTTCACTTTCTCCATAGCTTGATGAAATACATCTTGTACTATCAACCTTGCTTCACCAACATTAAACCATCCAATATGAGATCTGAATCTTCTTCCACAATGATCTTCATAAGGAGCCATTTAGATGCTATAGTGGTAACTATTGTTGTAAATAAAATTGATGAGAGGTATGTGATAATCCTAATTCCCTTTGAAATCAATCACACATGTCCTCAACATATCTTCTAAGGTATTAATAATGTGCTATAATTGACCATCCATCTGAGGTGAAAAGAAAACTTTATGTTTACCTTTGAACCTAAGACTTTTTCGAATTACTTCCAATACTGTTCAGTAAATTGCGCACATCTGTCTTAATAATAGAGACCGAATTCCCATGAAGTATTACCACCTCTTAAAATATAGCTTAGCATAATATTTTGCTCAATGGGTAGTTCTCACCGGCAAAAAGTGGACTTATTTTGGTATTCTATTGAGAATCACCCAAGTAGAATCATGCTGCATTTGAGACTTTGGTAAATTTATGATGAAGTTAAAATTAATTATCTCAAACTTTCATTCCGGAAGTTTTTTATTCTGAGCCATACCACTAGGTCTTTGATTCTATACTTTAACTTGTTGGAAATCGGATCACATAGGCACAAACTGTGCAATACCCTTCTTCATACTACTCTACCAATAAACCTCATTCAAATACCAATACATCTCTGTGAAATCCCGATGAATGGAATATCTGGAGTTATGAGCTTTATTGATGATCCTCTCATAGAATTCATCCACTCTCGGAAGACACAATCTACTTTGATACCTAAACAGACCATCTCCCGCATGTTCAAAGGCCATTACTCTTTGCTTATGGAGACTTTCCTTTAATTCAAGAAAAATGGGATCTTGGTCTTGCTTCTCTTTTACTTCAGACACAAATGATGATTCAACCTCATTTATGACCACCACTCCTCCTTTTGTGTAATTCATTAGTTGGACTTCCTAGCTTGAAATTTTATGCACATCATTCGCTAACTCTCTCTTTTCTTCCTCAACATGGGCAGTAATACACATAGAAGACATGCTCAAAGCATCAACAACAACATTATTCTTACCCGGGTGGTAAAGAATACTCATGTCATAATCCTTATGTAACTCTAACTACCTCCTCTATATGACATTTAGCTCTTTATGAGTAAACAAATATTGTTGGATTTTTTGATTGATGAACGCATCTACATGTGCACCATACAAATAATGATGTCATATCTTCAAAGTCAATATTACGATAGCCAACTTTAAATCATGGGTGGGGTAATTATTCTCATGTAACTTCAATTGTTTGGAGGCATAATTTATAACCTTTACATTTTTCATTACTAACACGCAACCCAAACCGACTCTTGATACATCACAATACACCACAAAACCTTGAGTACCTTCTGGGAAGGTCAATATTGTGTCACTAGTCAACCTCTTTTTTAATCCCTCAAAGCTTTTCTCACAAGCTGCAGACTATTGAAGCTTCATTATTTTGTAAGTCAACTTTGTCAAAGGAGATTAAATGAACGAAAAGCGTTCTAGGAACCTTCTATGATATCCACCCAAGCCCAAAAAACTCTTACTATAAGTTGGAGATGTTATTATAGGACAACTCTACTATCTCCATCTTTTGGGTATCACGTCTAAATATATCACCGAAAACTATGTGGCCTAAGAATGCTACAGATCAAAACTCATATTTAGAGAACTTAGCATATATCTGCTTATCTTTCAAAGCTAGAAGAATTATTCTGAGATTGTTATCATGATATTCTTCATTCTTTGAATAGATTAGTGTGTCATTAATGAAGACAATGATAAACATATTTATTTAAGGCTTTAAAACTCTATTCATAAGGTCCATGAATGCTGAAGGTGCTTTAGTTAAACCGAACGACATGACCAGAAACTCATAATGACCATAATAGGTCCTAAATGTTGCCTTGGGAATATCACACTCCCTTACTTCCAACTGATTGTAGCTTGATATCAGATCTATCTTGAAGAAACATAAAGCACCCTGAAGCTTGTCAAACAGATCATCAATCCTTGGAAGATTATACTTGTTCTTGATGGTAACCTTGTTAAACTAACGGTAATCTATAGATATCCTAAGGGAACCATCTTTCATTTCTCACAAATAAGATCGGAGATAGTACTGAACTAATCTTCCACTCTATGACTATTAATTGTTTATAGACAAATAAACAACACAAGGAATTCAAAAATGGAAGGATCAAGTTTCATAGGGGATTCAAGCATGTTTTGAAGTAGGTGATGGTACTAATTTCATGATTGTTTGTTCTATGTTTATTATTGCATTATTATAAAACATGTGTATATGCGAATATTGAATTATTGATCACACAAATGTATATGAGATTAATAAAAGATGAATATCATGAATCGTCACTTGATTGTATGATTTGAGAATATGCTTATGATTGTGATATTGGCTTGTTGAATGGATCAGATGTTGTGTTTAGGTCACAATAACTTGGACATGTTTCCACATTTCAGCATAAATATGTTCTTGATTTCCATGTTCCGAACTAAACAATAGATCATGTACCACGTTTCAATACTTTAACAGTTTGGGTCTGGATTCCACGAGAGGACCAAGGAGTTGATATAATTATATAGCTTGAGAATGTGAAGTTTATGTTTTACCTAAATGATGATGATATTTTATATGTTCGGTGTATGCGTGTCATTGCTATGTTTTAATGACTTATGTATGTTGCACTTAAATGGGATTGATACGTGAACCTACCAGTAAACTTTTCTTGTGTACAATATCACTTTCTCTTTCTTTATTGAGTATAGAGCACCTTCAGGAGGCTATTGATAGACCTCACTTAAAAGATCAATGATCGTTTTAATTCAGAGTCTATTTTCCGAGCTGCCATCAGTTCTATTTTGTTTATGTCCACATTTCGGACGCAAACATTCTAGTTAATTATTAGTGCATTAGTTTTGGGATGTAAACCTTCTTTTCTAGACTTATTGATCCTATTGGAGGTTTGGTACATTGACGTCCAGTTTCTAGGTGTATCTCCCACATTTTGTTAGTTGTTAGACATTTTTTGAGTTTATGGGAACTCCATATTTCCTTTTCTTAGTATTCACTTGCTTCAGTAACTTAAATGCCTTAGTATTTATAATATATTTGGTTAGGTAATTAATTTTTATTATATTTAGTTAGCTAATTAGTAATAGTGAATCTACAATCAGAGAGTTAGTGTGGGTGCCTATAACGATGGTCTATGTCATGACAAAGTTTGTAGCAGAGCCTACGTTTATTAATCTCGATAAACCATAATGAAATTAGTAGTCTTACGGAATGGTATGGAGACATATGTACTTTTGTTAAGGCTATAGTAATATAGGAAATATCTCTATTTTCTCTTATCTCCATCGTGCTATAACATACTTCCAATTAGTATTTGGTGATTCAAATTAGTATCTAACCTCCTTCACTCTTCTGTTCGCAAATGGTTAACACTATATTCAACGACGTCTTTCCTGTAGCTACAATCAATGCTCTTTCTTAGGAATGTGCAACTAGAGGTCATGATCAAGGAAAGGGTAGAGGAGGATGTAGGTGTAGAAGCCAACAAAGGGTGGGGCCTACTATGATTGATGTCCTTTTGAGAATGCTCCTAGTAATGAGAACTCTCCTATGCTAAATGAAGAAGTATATGATCATGTTGAAGTTGAGAATGAGATAATGTTTGACAAGAGAAAGAGGTTCGGGCTAAGACTCCATGTATTCCTCCCAGAAACCGAGTGTTAGCTCAGTAGATCATGTCGTTCTTGAAAAGGTTGGTTGGTCCTTGAGTGCTTCCCTCTGTTCTAGCAAATCAGGATCCCACTGATCACCCTACTGCTATCACTATTCCCAAAGTGTGTTGAAATGTGGGGGTGGAAGTGGTATTTGGAAGTGGGATTAGAAGAGAATATTAAAGAGGAGAGAGCTGCTTGTAAAGGATGATTTTATTATTAGGGGAAGCCCTCTTTTTATACAAGAAAAACTTACTACTTTGGCCAAGTGGCCGACACATTCTACTATTCTACTTTACACATGGCCCTTTTTATTTTGGCCGACACAAGAAAACAAAAGAATTTCACATTCTACTATTCTACTTTACACATGGCCCTTTTTATTTTGGCCGACACAAGAAAACAAAAGACTTTTTTTTATACTTTTCATAAAGTTACTTTTCTAAAAGTAACTTTTGACTAAGTCTATACTTGACTTAGACGTTTATTTTACAGCTAATAATGAAACAAAAACTTTACATATCTTTTCTGATGTCTATCTCATCTTCTCCTATCTTTCTTGCAAGCTTTCTGGCTTTCTTTATTCGTATAGGACTTCGGGGATAGTATCATCTCCTTCGTTACATTTCGAGCATATGTGTTCCGAATATTTGTGTCCCATTAACTTGCACTATTTTGTTAATAATTCTTCAGAAATAAATCCTTTCTTTAGTGCTCTAGCTGTTGGTGTAGATTCTGGTTTCAGTAGAGATAAAATCCATTTCTAGACTTCTTCCATATCTGCTTGTCTTACTTCTCGCGAATTGGCGTAGATCATTAAATGGTCTCTGTAATAATAACTCCATATAGCATTTCCTTGTAAATAATTATTAGCTAATTCTTGTATGATAGTTGATAACCCAATTATTCTTTTATTTGCATAAAAACTGGGTATCTCAACTTTTGGTATCTCCGGCTGTTGTCTTATCTCTTCCGGCATTATCATCTCCCGAGTTAATCCAATTTTTACTACCTGGATCATCGGTTTTATCTTACTGTAGAGTATCTCAGCTGGTGCTGTATACAATTTAATAAAAAATAAATTTCCTTTTGTTATCTTTTTATTTGTTAAAAATGATTTGTGGATCTCTAGGATTCCACATATTTCTTCTCCTGTATATGTATAAACTGTACTCAATAATCCATAATTATAACAAGTTTTGACTAGATTGGGGTTTGTCTTTGGTTGTGCAATCTGTCTGTTGTAACCTTGTAGTTTTTGGGTTAAATAATCTTGGGTCTTTTCGGTTGTCGTGGTAGATCTAGGTTTATGGTTTAAAAAGGTTTGTATTTTGTATATATTTTCAATGTTTGTTTGGGAAATATGGTTATATATTTTCTTTTCTTTATGTAGGCTGGCTGCATATGTGGATGTTTGTGGTGTTGGAGTATCTATTATTTGGATTTTTGGAATAAATGGTTTTGCAAATAGGCTATATAGATTTGTATTTCTTGGAGTAGTTTTTTCCATAGCTCCTGTGCTTGTACCTGCAATATTAACAACGTTGTGGGTTTTAAGGAGTTTCCCAACATCTCCTTCTAGCTCTGGCTGTTTACCGTCTGCCGAACGACGTAGCTCCGCATGTTTATAGTCATGCTGCTGACCTATAGCTTTAGACTGCAGTATCTCTTCGTTAGTCTCTTGCTTTTGTACTCTCAAGCCTATACTGTCCACTTTTGTGCAAAGTGTAGTTAAGGTTTTGAGTATATTTTCCATTGGATTATCTTGTTCGGTTTGAGTAGCTTTGTCTTGATAGGTAGTCTGCAATCATATTTTTGTCAATTTTTACTACTTATTGCAAATGTAAAATTCAGTATATTTAATACCAATCTTCGTATTTCTTTAGTTGTGACTGAATCCTGTAATTTTCTAGTGATCCACCATTTAACTTGTGTATTATCTGTTCTAACAATAAATTCATTGTAAAGTATATATGGTTCGAATGCTAATAAACATTTATGTAGTGCAAATAACTCTTTTCTATTTATTTCCCATTTTAGTTGTGCTTCTGTATATGATCCTGAGTAATATCTGCAATGATGTTCAATCTGTTCGTTATCGTATCCATATTTCAAAACTCCCCCATAACTATGGTTACTTGAGTCTGTTTCTACAATATATATAAATCGTTTATCTTCATCTGGAAACTATAGTTTTGGTAATTTTTTGCATAAATTCTTGATAAGTCTTATATGTTCTTTGTCTTTATCATCAAAATGATATTCAACATCTTTCCTAAGTTTTTTATGTAATGGTTTTAGATATTCTGCTAATTTTTGTATGTATTCTCTTACTTGGTTTACTATTCCTAAAAATGATTGTAATTTCTTTTTTGTATCTATATTTTCATCAAGATTAACAATCTTCTGTAGTATATGTGTTTGCATTTTTATTCCATTTTTATCTATTTGTATTCCCAAGAATTCTATCTGGGGTTTCATTATTTCTACTTTCCTTTTACTTAAGCTAATGCCTGAGTGTTCAATTATATGTATGAATTATTCTAATAACTTTATACGTTCATCTTGTGTTTTCGAGTATAGTAATATGTCATCTATATAAACAATACATTTTTCTAATTGGTTAAAATAGTTATCCATAAAATGTTGGTATTTTCCTGGTGCATTTTTGTATCCAAAGGGTAAAACATTCCATTCATAGAAACCTTGCGGTATTGTGAATGCTGTTAGCTGTTTAGATTCTTCTTCTAATTTCAAGTGATAAAATCCTGATTTACAATCGAACTTACTAAAATAGTTATATCCTTGTATGTGTCTTATTTTTAGTATCTTATTTGGTATTGGGTAATTATATGTTTTAGTTTTAGCATTTAAGTTGCGATAATCTATAACCATTCTACTTTTACCTCGTTTTTGTTCACTATGTTTATTAACTGTGAATGCTGGACTTGTATGTTTACTATTGCTCTCTTGTATATAATTATTTTTTAACAGTTCATCTATATGCATTTTGAATTCTTCTAAATCATCAAAATTATATTTTAGTGGTTTTTGTGTTATTACTATTTTCATCTATTAATTCAATTTTTACTTTCATCTTATGCTTTTCCCATCCTTGTAATGGATTTTCACTATATAATAATTCTAGTTGTTCGTAAATTATCTGGACTTTATCTATTGTAAATATGATAATTTCTAATTGTGTTATTTGATTTTACTTATATTTTCCATTTCTTAGTTTATCTTTTCACTTCCTTTTATCAATTTTGTGGGTTTACGTTGCTTGTTATATACTATTTTTGCTCCTATTTTATTTCTGCATGGTGTGGTAAACCACTAATGTGTTTTTGGTATAATATGTGGGTAAAATCTTTCTAAAAACGACATTCCTAATAAAATATCTTTTGTTGCAAATTCAAAATTATACAGTTCTTCTATTGTTAGTATTTTATCCCATATTTGTATTTTTATATTTTTTGCTTTATATGTGATCATACTACCTTCATTATTAAATCCTGTCACTACCATAAGTGTTCTTAATTTTTCCCATTTTTCTTCTGGTAAACAATTATATTTACATATATTTGTTTCTGCTCCTGTATCTATCATGGAGGTATAATAGCTGTTGTGGTATCCTTCTACAATAATTTTTGCAAGTATATATATTTTCGTTATTCATTTTGTTCTTTTGATAATTATTTTCTTATTTTGGTAAGTTATTGTTAATTGTTCATTTTCTATATTATATGGTTTAACTTTTTCTAACCATTTTATTCCTAGGGTAATGTTTTGGCTTCCTTGGTAGATTTTAAATGGTATTACTAATGGTATTCCTCCTATAATTATTTCTTTTTCTGTTATTTCTTTGTTTGTGGTTACTATCTTACAAGGTAATCCAGGGCATAAGTGTCCTGTTTTTATAATTTCTGTTTCTAATACTAATTCTCTCGTTATATAATTCTCTTTTTGTCCTGTATTTATCAAAATTTTATATCTTCTTTGATCCATTATTCCTGCTATAAAATAGTGGTATGGTGTTATCTCTTCTGTATTTAATAAATTTTGCGAGATTTCATAGTTCCTTTTAGCTGTGCTCATTCTTGATGAGGTAGCTCTAGTAAATGTATTTGGTACATTTGAAGTACTTAATCTTTCTTTCACAATTTCTAAATCTTCTTGTATGTCAATTTCTTTGTAACTATTGTCATTGTTGTCTATTATAGTAATTATTCTTTCAAAAGGATTTTCTATCTTTATTCTATCGATTTTATTTCTTGCTGTTACTTTATGTTTTGTTGTCAGTACATATAAGTTTTTACATCTTGCTGTAAGTATTTTAATGCCTGGTGCTAGTTCTATTCCATACATTTTCCAATATAAAACTAATGATTTATCTATATTTCTATCTGTTAATGCTACTGAGTAGTTGGCACTTATTATAAATTTAAATTTTTGGTATATTAAATTTCTTTTTACCGCACTAATTACGCTTTTTTCTATAGGGTATATAATTCTATCATCTGCTAAATATATTTCAATGGGTGTATCTATTCCTTCCTTGAAGCAAGCTTTTATCAATATTTCTGTTCCTCCTAAGTGTACGTATTTTATGGGTGTTTTAGCTTTTATATCTTGTATTTCTTTATTTATTATCCTCTTATTTAGTATAGGTATTTGTGTTTTTCCTTTTGTATATTTACAATCTACAATGTGTTCTTTCTGGCTAACTATATAGTATTCATCTTTTTGTCTTTTGAACCAATTTCTTAAGGTAGGTATTTCAAGTACTTTTTCAACACTTAAATCTAATTCTTTTCCTTTTATTTGTTCAAAGATTGTATTATCAAATATAATTTTTTGTTCTTATGATTCTTTATTTTGATAGTCTTCCTTAGATATTATCTTATGTCATCTTCAGACATTAGAATTTCTTCGTTCATTGCATCATTATCTAGATCAATATTCGTTTCTTCATTTCCTAATTCAGTTTCTATATCCGATAATTCATATATACTATCATTTCGCTTAATTCATAGTCTATGTAATCTATCTGCATGTATTCGTCATTATCTATAATTACTTCTGCAATTTGTTTTCTTTTTGGATTCTTAGGTAACTTACACTCTCTAGCTAAATGTCCTATCTTTCCACAGTTGTAACAAGTACATTCTGTTAGTTTTCTTTTTGGTCTATACGGTCTTTTTATTTTATAATTTTTTACATTATATTTTTGTCTTGGTTTCTTGTATTTATATCTAGTTTTGGTTTTTCTATAATTTTTGAGTCGTCTAGTTCTTCGTTTTTTTATAATATTTATCTCTACAACAAAACTGTGGTGCTGTTTTATCTTTACAACATGCTAGAGATTGAATTAGTACTCTCCCCATTTTTATTTTTTCCTTATAGTTTTCACATAATTGTACAAACCATTGTTGTAGAAATTTTATTCTAGCTCCTAAAGTATCTGTTAATCCTTCATTGTTCCAATCTTTAATTATTTTTGTACTAAATGGTCTGGTAGTTTTGTAAAATGTTGTCTTCTTATTTCTTTTGCTTCGTTTGTATCATATCTTGCTTTATTATAATATTCTTTAAATGCACATGTATATTCTTCTATATAGCACATATTACATATAGCTAATTTTGTCATAAGTTGTCTATTTATTATTTTTTCTCTATTTTGTTATTTTATTTCTGTAGTCATGCCACCAAATTCATTTCGTATTGCTAATTCATATTTATCTAGTATATCTATATTTGTTGTTGATGGAGATCCATCTATTTTCTTATCACTCCTAAGTGTTTCTAAACTTTCTGGGGGTAAATTTCCTATCCATAATTCCGTTGTTCCAACAAATTTTCTTTCTATATATCCTGGTGTTTCTTTTGTTGTTATTTTGTTATCAATTAGTTGTTTAGATATATTTCCTACCCATAGTAAGATTGCTTTATTTATATCTATGACACAATCTAGATCTAAAAAGTTATATTGTTAAGTTATTGGTCTAGGCGTCCATTTTTTATTTAATCTGCTATTCCATATTGCATATGTTCTATCTGATCGTTCATAATTATCTGTATAATAAGTTGGTGCTGTCCTTCTGGGACTACTCCTAGGCCTATTTTCTGGGGTTTTAACTCTTGATGTGCTAGGTTGATTTACATCTCCTGTATTTATTTCTAATTCTTTCGGGTTATTTACTTGTTCTAAAAGTTCTGTGTATGTTTCACTTATATCACTTATTTCTGATTTTTGATCGTTCATTGTATCTGATTCATTTATTTCGTCTATTTCGTCTATTTCAAGATTTTCATGTAATTTTTGTTTCATCTTATTTATTTCATCAGTCAATTCAAGTTCTTTATCTTTTTCTTGTTCTTTATTTTTTGCTATTTGTTTTTCTTTTTGTTTGGTTTCATATAATAATTTTAGCTCGGCTAATTCTTTTTCTAATTCACTTATTTTTATATTTTTTAGTTCTTCTAGATGTTGTACTTCCTGTTTTGCTTGTGTTTTTATTTTCTCAATTTCTTTTGATTAATCTATTTCTTCGTTTTCCGTTGTTATTCTTACCATCACTGTTAAACTATCTTCTAATTTTGCTGTTTCCTTTTCTAGCATTAAATACAAGTTATTTCCTATTTTTTTATATCTTCTTCCTAAATTTGAAAATATTAATTTTATTACCAGTCCGTCTTGATTTTCATATGTTTTTTCGTCTACTGCAAAATCTTCTTTATTCATTATAATTCATGTTGTAATTTATATTCAAGGCAATTTATTTGTATTTCTAGCATAAATATAACTTTTCTTTGTGCTAATATCGATTTATTACATACTCCTGCTAACATATTTTCTTCTAGTCTTTCTTTTCTATATTTTAACTCTTGTCGTTTTTCAATTATATTTTCTAACTGTTGTTGCTTATATTTTTCTTTGTTCATATTGTTTTTTCAGAAAACAATGATTTGTCTAGCTAGTATTTGTTTTAGTAAGTTGTAATAATTCATATTCTATATAAAACTTTTAAGTTTTTCTGTATCTTTCGTATTTTTCTTTCTATCTTAGTTTTTGTTATGGTAGTTACTTTATTTGTTGTCGGATTGTTCTTCATAATTTTAAGAATAAAATATTTTTCCGTAATATTCTTTTTTAAGTAGATCTAATCGTTGAATTTCATTAGCGTTATTTGCAATATATTCTAAATATTTATTTTCTTGGGTTCTTAAATACTTGTACAAATTTTCAGTTAGTAGCTTTTCAAGTAGTTCTATTTCTTCCTTAGTTTCTCTCCGGAATTGTAAATGATCAATCATTGATCTATGAATAATTCTAGATCATTCTATAAATCTATGTCAAAATCATCTGGTATAATTGATTCTGCCCAACCTTGGGTTGTTTCTTCGATTATCTCGTATGTCAATAATTTTTCATAAATTATTCTTTTTATATCAGTATTAAGATCTTTCAATATATAGAGTATAAATATCTTGTAATTAATATCATCATCTAGTAAATAAGTATTGATTTCAACATGTTTTTGCTAAAAATCTTATTCCTTCTAACCTCTTAATAGATTATACTTATTTATTATGCAATAATAATGATTTAATAATCATCTCGTCTGGTCACTACTACGATTTTCTTCTTTAATCAGTTACCCTAACAGCGCCGAAATTGAAACCGTATGTGTTCAATGATTCTGAGAGTTAGGATGCATATGAGTTTACCTTAGATTTCTATGACAGGCTTCATAGGTTTGGAATTGTCCCTCAACATTGGATTGAGTTTATGAGTTTTCAACTTCAAAGGGAGGTTATGTAGTGGTGGAGAACCTACTTGGATTGCAGATCATTAATTCTACCTAAACTTTCTTGGACCCAATTTCATGCTCTATTTTTAGAGAAATATCTGCCTAGGACTTAGAGGAATCACTAGAAGGATAAGTTCATGGCTTTGGAGCAAGGTGGTATGTCAATGACCGCTTTTGAGTCCAAGTTCCATGCCTTGTCTAAAAAACCTACTTAATTAGTGGCTATGGAGGAAGAGAGAATCCATTTATTTGTAAAGGGGATAAATTTAGAGGTGCGGGTATTATCTATTCACATGACCACTGCAGCGAAAAAGCTTTAATGAGGTAACAAACTTTGTTAAGAAAGTCGAGGGGGTGAGGCGAGATGGTTAGGCCAAGGCATTAGCTAAGAAAGCAAAAAATTCAGTCGACCTTCGAGGATCTTACTCCAGAGGGTCAAGGAGGCCAACACTTTCATCTGGAACAATTAAGTTTGTTATGGCCACCTCTACATGTAATTATATTTTAACTCCACCTCATAATATGATTCAGGATAGCCACTGGGTCGTGCCTTTGATTGGTAGAAGACTATATTGTAATCATACATGTTACTACTATGGAGAACCTAGGGATATGAGAAGAGATTTTCCCACCCGCGCATGATGGATTTCGTAGAGCAGCAGACTAGAGCAGAAGTACCCATAGGAAAGGGTAATAATGGTGGAGGGCATCAACAAGGGTGCGAGTAGGAAATCACTGAGGCCAGGAAAGTAGTGAAATGGTAATGCATGTAGAGGTAAGGCCCAGCCAGGTAGGTAAGTAACCCATTAAACAATAGGGCTCAGTGTTATTCCTTTCCGGGCAAGTATGAGGCAGACACGTGTCACATATTGATCACATGTACTATTCTTGTTTGTGATTGGATGGCTAATGTGTTATTTAATTTAGGTTCTGTTTATTCTTATGTGTTTGTGCAACTTGCCTCAACATCTGCTATGATTTATGACATACTTGATGCCCTAGTCCAAGTTTCTACCAATTGGAATGTTTGTCATAGTCACCCATGTCTATCATGCTTGTCCAACTTCGTTTATAGGTTTTTAGACTTAGGCTGATTTCGTGATTTTAGATATTAATGATTTTAATATAATCTTAGGCATGACTTGGTTGTCATCCTATTATCATGTTCTTAATTGTAACACTAAATATTTAACTCTAGAAATTTTGGGAATTGAAAAGTTAGAGTGGGAAGGGGTGTACAAGCCTAAGAAAGGTAAGATCATATTCTCCATTCGTGCTTGAAGACTTATAGACAAGAGTTGTTTCTCGTATTTGACTCATATTTTGGATGTTAAGGTTGAGTCACCATCTATTTAGTACATTCTTCTAGTTTCAGAATTTAGTTTCTTACTGATTTGCCTGGTATGCATCTCGATAGAGATATAGATTTATGCATTAATTTAGAACTTGGTACTTGTCCTATTTCCATCCCTCCATATCACATTGCTCTAGTAGAATTAAGAGATATTAAGGCTCAAATACAAGTACTTGATTAATGATTTATTAATCCTAGTGCTTCTCCATGGGGTGCTCCGGTTTAGTTTAATACAAAAAAGTATGGTAGCATAAGGATGTTTATAGATTACCTGCTATTGAATAGGGTCACAATTAAGAAAAAGTACTAATTGCAAGGTGCATTGATCTAAGGTATTGTCACCACTAGTTAAAAAATAGTCCTAAGGATGTGCCTAAGGCAGAGTCTAGAACCTGTTATGGGCACTACAAATTTCTAGTTGGGTCATTTGGGTTGACTAATTGGCCCTTATCCTTTATGAGTTTAATGAATGGTGTATTCAAATACATTATTTATTCATTTTTGATAGTTTTTTTTGACGAAATTTTGGTCTATTCGAAAAGTGATGAAGAGCATATCGACTATTTTAGTCTTGTTCTAGGTGTTCTTCAGAAACAAGGTTTGTATGTGTAATATTCTAGGTTTTAATTTTGGTTAACTTCTAGTTGTAATTTTGGGGCATGTAGTTTCAAAAGAAGAAGTAATGGTAGATTCATACAATATTGAAGTAGTTAAGAATAGGGTTCGGTCTAGCTCAGTGAATGAAATTAGGAGTTTTGTAGGGATCGTTAACTACTATCATCGGTTTGTGAAGAACTTTGCTTCTATAACCACTCACTTGACAAATTCGACCTAAAAGGAGATACCATTTGAATGGACTGAAAAATGTTAGGTGAGCTTTCAAAAGATCAAGACTCTCTTGACCAGGAGACCTATTCTAGCATTAGTGGTGGAAGGCAAGGATTTTATAGTTTATTGAGATGGTTCACAATGGTTTGGGTGCAGTATTATTGCATGATAAGAATGGCATGGCCTATGCATCGCAGTGGTGGAAGGTGCATGAGAGGAATTATCCCACGAATGATTTGGATTTGTTAGCGGTAGTATTTGATCTAATGAATTGGCCACATTAAGTCTACGGTGTTAAGTGTGAGCTATTTACTGAGAATCATAGTTTACAGCATGTGTTCACTTAAAATGATCTGAATTTGAGACTGCGAAGATGGATGAAGTTACTCAAAGATTATGATGTAACCATTCTATACCGTACGTGTAAGGATAATGTTGTGGCAAACGCTTTATGTAGAGAGACGGTGATTTTTGTCAATTTAGCCTACTCGAGTGTATGGAAGTAGACTTTGGCTAAGGAAATTCAGATCTTGGTGTCTATGTTCTTGAAATTAGGTGTCTGTGGGAAGAGGGGTGTTAACTAGCATTGAAGTAAGAGTAACGTTCATTCAGGAAATGAAGGTCTAATAACTTGAGGATGGAAATTTGATTGAACTTAAAAATAAGATTGTGATTGGAAAGTCATAATAGACCAGTCTTGATATGGAAGGTGTGCTCAGTTTTAAAGGATGAATTTGTGTTCCTCGAGTTGATGACTTGTTTAAATTTTTTTTGATAGAATCCCAATGGTTTGCGATATTCTGTCTATCTGGGTGTGGCCAAGATGTACTAATATTGGAAGCAAATTTATTGGTTGTCGGGCATGAAGAAGGATATAGGAAAGTTTGTGGCTAAGTGTCTAAATTGTTAACAAGTGAAGTCTCAACATCTATGGCCTGCAGTTTTTCTTCAAATAATGATAATTCTGGAATAGAAATGGGAAAAGATATCCATGGAGTTCGTGGTTGGTCATCCCAAAACTTTGGGAAGTTTGGTTATATTTGGTTAGTGGTTGAAAGATTGACTAGGTCAGCCAATTTTAATACAGTGAGAATAGATTATAATACTGAACAATTGGAAAGGCTTATGTGAAAGAGATAGTGAAGGTACATAGTGTGTCCCTCTCTATCATCTCAAACTGGGTTACACAATTTACCTCCATGTTTTAGAGAAAGTTACATGATGAATTGTGCACACAACTCACTCTTAGTAAATCCTTCAATCCTCAAACGGACAGCAGTCCCAGAAGACTATTTAGCTGTTAGAATACATGTTGAGGGCATGTGGGATAGATGTTGGAGAGCATTGGGATAAAATCTTACCCTTTGTGTGAGTTCTCATATAATAGCAGTTATCACTCCAGCATTAATGTGACACAATTTTGGGAATTATATTGGAAGATATATAACCCATAAGGTGGTTCGAGGCTGGAGATGTGAAACCATTTGGGGTTAATTTAGGGAATTATGCTCAAGATAAGGCGAGGAGTATTCAAGCTAAGCTTCAAGAAGCAATGAGTAGCGGATTAAAAGGTAAGGGTAATGACATTTGATACTGGTGATAATGTTCTATTTAATGTATCATTAATGGAAGGGTGATATGGTTTTGGAATAAGGCCAAGTTAAGTCCATGATGCATTGGTCCCTTTGAGGTTCTTGAATGTGTAGGTCCAGTGGCATATAGATTGTATTTACCTCCTTAACAATGGGGAGTTCATCGGTATTTCATGTATCCATGCTGAAGAGGTATCATGATGGCATATATTATATCATATAGTGGGACCCAATGGTGTTAGATAAAGAACTCCAATATAAAGAGGAAACGATTGCAATTCTTGATCGTGATATGCGTAAGGTGAAGACGAAGGCATTTAAAATTTTAAAAGTTCAATAGAAGTCTCATCCTGTTATGGTGATAAATGAGAACCCGAGAGGGACATGTGAGACAAGTATCTTTTGTTTTTCATTGATTTAGGTACTACTCTATTCTTTCCCAAGACTATTCTCCTATGTCTGTCACTCTGGGATGAGCTATGGGTAAATTGGTATCTAGATCCCTTCATTATTGAAAAGTCATAAGGGAAAAATTATTGGGCAGGAAAACTTTTTTATAGTAACTAGGGAATTCCCAACCTAGTCTAGATTTGGATGAAATCGGAGTCTGTCAGGTCTAGAGAAATCTAGTAGCAACTTTTTAATTTAATAATGAATTGGATCACATGAGTAGATAGTTAAGAAGAAAAGAAATTTGTACGACTCTACGGAATTGAATCTGGTAATATAACTTCTGAAAGTGATCTAGGCTTGAATGAATAGTTTTTGAGTGTCGTGAGTTCAAGGTTTGTTGTCAAATGGGGTCTTGGAATTATTAAATTTTCTCACTGTTTCCGTGCAAGCCGCTATGGAGGGATTTTCCACATGGTGGGTCCCCTGTAGTGGGACGGTGTCCATTATAGTGCGACATATACGACTCAAAGTCAGAAACAAACTAGAAAAACTTTTTATTTCGCAATTTTTGAATTTGAGAGCTAAGGAATGAACCCATATCTTTTCGTTACAGTTTTCTACCATTCTTGAGTCTAAAGGTATGATTTTCACTCCCCGAATAAAAATTTTATCCATAGAATGTAATCTTATGGGTAATTATGGACGAGGAAGGGTTTTGATCGAGAATTTATGGTGGAAACAACCCTAATATTGATATTCGGATCATAGGTTTAATGTAGGGTTAATGTGATTCTTGGTATTTCGGGTAACTAGTAATTTTTTAATGATTCCCCTATTATATTATTTGTTTTTAGACCAAGAACAAGCTGAACGAATTCGAAAAGGGAAGAATCAAGTTTCTTAGGGGATAAACCTTGTTTTGAGGTAGGTGATGGTTATAATTCATAATTGTGTAATATATGTTTGTTCTTGGTTCATTATAATATGTGTTTGTATGTGAATGTTACATTATCGGACACACTAATGTTAATGAGATATATAATTGTTGAATTCTATGAATCTTGACTTGATTGTATTATTTTGAGATATTAATTGTGATTATGTCTTGTTGAATAGATCGGGTGTTGCGTTCTGACATCTAATTTTGATTTGCTGCCATAGTGCGGAATAAATATGGATCGGTTTCTATGTTTCGACATAAACATTAGATTGGGTACTATATGTTCTGGGCTTCCATGAGTTCTCTTTTTATTTATGTCCACATTTCGGACATAGACTTTCTAGATAGTTATTAATGAATTAGTTTGGGGTTGTAAACCTTCTTGTTTAGACTTATGGATCTTTTTAGAGTTTTGATGCATTGATTTCAAGGTTCTAGGCGTATCTTACATGTTTATGTAGTTGTTAGACTTTTGTTTGAAGTTTATGGGAACTCCCTATTTTGTTTTCATAGTATTTAACTTGCTTTCGTAACTTATGTCTTAATATTTTTGTTAGAGTTGGTTAGATAATTATTATTAATTGGTCTCCCACTAGAGAGTTAATTTGGGTACCAATCACGATGTTTAGGGTCATAAAAAATCTATGTTAACTATAAGATATATTTTAACAAAAAAAAATTAGAAATGCACTTTTCCATCTAGGTTCTCCATAATGGTACATCACACCTCAAAATGATTAATAATTCTTTTACATATAAATGAAACAGAATATCCTATAAAAAGATAATGTTGTCTTGCGGTAATCTACCTTGACCAAATTATATGAAATAAACAATCACACGATAAGACAAGGGTATAATTGGAAAGAATTATTTTGCACAATCATATATTAATATAAAAGAGAACCCTAAGCCCGCCTATGTGGCGCAACCATAAACAAGGATTCCCTTTTAACTTATTTATTTCCAAATTTAGTCTTCCCTTTCATTTAATGTTACGACTTTTATAAAAAGTTGTGATTTTTATGAAGTGTTGCAACTTTTACGAAGAGTTGTGACTTTTATGAAGAATTGCAACTTTTACAAAGAGTTTCAACTTTTATGAATAGTTTCAACTCTAATGAAGAGTTGCGATTTTCATGAATAGTTTCAACTTTTATAAGAAAAATTGTGACTTTTATGAAATATTGTTACTATTCAAAAGAGTCTTGACCTTTCCAAAAATGTGCAATAAGATTTTATTGACACTACCCATTGTTGTCTATAATTAAAGGGATTTTCTGTCATTTTAACACAACAGAAGTTCTTAACTTCTCCTTCTTCTTCTTCTACACAATTAAATATTTTTGCAGTTTGCTCCTTTTGAGTGGCTCAGTGACATCATTTTTTTGTATTAGCACACTAGCGAATAAAATCGTTCTATCATTAGAGGATCTAGTCCTTTATAAATTCCTTAAGGGGATAATGTGCATTCAATGAGCTTGACTATTCCTCTATGTTTCATCTTATTATTAAAGATCCTGATATATTTCTTACAATAATAAATTTATGCGTATTATATTAAATTTTATTTTTGAGTACATGCTTCAAACATTATTGTTTAGGTTTATGGCTTTAATCATTATGTTGAAGTAAAAATATGTTAATCAAGAGTTTAATGTTGTCATTAGAATATTTATTTCATGTAGATTAGAATTCTTAAACTTGTAAAATAAAAAACTTTGATATTTATTGAGTTTTTAATGGCAAAAAGATACATGGGATGTCCAAGAAGGGACTTTGAGTTTTCAAAAGCTACGTTGTTCCACAGTACCTTGGAGTTTTACTATAGAACTTTCTATTTTATCGAGGCATTCAATCAATTAGTTACGTCCAAAAAATAAGGGAATGTAGTTTGATGGTAAGTGTTTTACTAAACATTAATCAACCGTTTGGGGTTAAAATGTTGGATTGGAGTCAATGAATTACCCCTAAAAGTATGATGAATCAATATTAATAAAATATTAAATAAATAATTGTCTCCTTATAAACTTTAGATTAAAACTACAAAAAATAAATTTAATCATATTAACTTAAACATAAACAACAAATAAGTCTTTTGTCTATCAAAGTAGTGTCACCAACATTGTATGATTTTGAATAAGGGACATTCCAAGACATCATTTAATCCACATTATTTGACCGACATACGTTATTTCATTGAAATCCAAGAGATGTGTTCTTATATTTAATAAACTTATAATGTACACAACTAATTATATAAGATGTATAGTAGTTTGATTCTCTATGCAGAGGAATTGAATAGAAGAAAGACTCTCGCAGTTGATGAATGAAATGTTTGTACCACTTTATGAAAATACAAATATAGATAATGAAAAAATTACATATCTTTTCGAAAGACTTCGGTGATGAACAACGACACTAAAATGAAGAATGAATGACAAAATTAAGAAACACGTAGAATAAAATATTTTTTCATTTTTAGATTAAAAATCATTTCATATCTACTTTGGATAAAATATTCTTGAAAATTTATTATAGCTTGTACACTCTTGGAAACACTTATATTATCAAATGCTCACAAGTAGATAACTGAAGTAGTTCACCAACGTGCATAGCGCGGGCAACTTTTCTAGTTTTAAATCAAACACAAGATTAAGTTAGAAATAATGAACCTAATACTTGATAAAATATAATCTCAGTATTACTAATGTAAGCATTGTTAATCCCTACATTACTAATTTACACATTAACTAATCGCTGATGTTTGTACCTAATACTCCTTTTATTTGTTGAAAAGCACTTGTGCAAACTCATATTGGAGTGATCATGTGACATATTCTCTTGGGGTATTTGAGATTGATAAGAATAATATTAAACTTTATACTCTTGTTTATAGTGAAATTGATCTTCTCCACATGAGGACTAGGTCACACCAATTTAACTATGTTAAATTTGTTCCATCTTAGTTTGTTTTACTTTCGTTTTTATAATTTTATCATCCCTCCCCCATCCCCTCATCATGTTTTAGGTTGCATCCTGTCTTTTTTATTTCATCCCCAATCACCTTATTTAATATAGATATAATTTAACATCCAAATTCTTATTTTACATTTAATGAGATTATTTACAACGTACAAATATTTATGGCTTGTTTTAGACCACAAGTTTCAAAATTTTTTTTTTAAAACACTTATAATGCTCCCTATAATATTGACTCCATACCCAAGGGACTCAAATACCAGACATATGTTTAAACATGAAGGAGTATTTATCACTCTATCAAAACCCTTTGTGGTGCAATACCGAGATTTTTGTCCTTAAAATGAAAGAATGCGGGGAAATATTATTTTAAAAATAGACTAAAAAAAGTAAGGCAAACAAATTAAAACAGTATCTCATTTAATTGGTAATAAAGAAGACACATGGCTTACCCATAATAATGGTTGTAAATATTTTGGATAAAACATGTTTTTTATACTTGATTTAATATTTCATTGTCTTCAAATCAAATACTCCAAAAAAGGATACCAAAATCTATTATTTTGATATGAAAAATAAAATTTTCTCAAACAATCCTTCATAGGGCCACTGCGTTTGTTTCACAAATATGTTCTTCTAGGTAATTTATTTTATTTCATTAGAGGAAAATATTGGAACTATATAAATTGAAGACATCTCTTCTCATATCAAGAGTACAATAGAATCCACAAGGTAGAAATTAAAAGATCTTTGTTTATATGGATCTTTGTTCTTTCTGAAGTTTTAATATTCTTTATTTTGTATTATTTTTCGTATAATAAATATCATATTTTAAGTATATGTTTTAGTCATCTAATTTATCACGATCTTGGTGTGCAGTTGTATGCTTTCATATGCCAAGACCTAGACCATCGTGATTAGCACCTACACTAACCCTCCGATGGGAGAACCGTTACTTAAACCCAACTAACCAAATAAATAAAATGAAAGAATTTAAAGATATAGAAGCACATTTAAATGTCTAAAGAAAAAAAAGGTTGTTCTGACAAACTCCAAATTCTAACAAACAATTATGGAATTAAATCCTACAACTTGAAAGTTAATATACTAAAACTCTAAAAAGGAACCATAATTCTAATGAAAATGGGTACAACCTAATTAAACATAATAAATCTGAATAACTAGTCTATGTCCGAAGATGTGGACATATACACAAAAAGAACTCATGGAAAACCGGAAGAACTCGCTCACCCTTAAATTCGAGTCTATCACTTGTCTTCTAAATGGGGTATGTTAGTAGCCACTTGAAGGTGCCCAGTAATTGACAAAGAATAAGAAAGTGCACTATCATTAACAACCACAGCGTACTGTTAGGATGACGCGACTATGCCAATTGATGAAATAGATGTAAGTCATTACAAAAACAATAAAGATGCATTATCCTAACATATGCAATAACAAATATCACTTTCGAACAACTTATAGTTTCACAATCTCAAAGATACACAAATTTGGTAAGTCATTAGTCCTCTCACGTAACGCATACCCAAACTGTTAGTTTATCGGTACATGGTACCGAATCCAAGTAAGTGTGCCGGACGTGACACCCGATATCATTTATGCGCTATAATGTGGCACACAATCCAAAATATTATGTTGGAACGTAATACCCAATTAAAGTTAGTGTGTTGAAACGTAACACCCGATGCAATTGAGTGTTTGAATATAACACCCAATTTATTCAACAAGCCACAATCATAATCACAATATACATTCTCATAATCATACAATCAATTCATGGTTTATGACATACAACATAATAAATCTGAAGCACTAGTCTAAGTCTAGAGGTGTGGACATAATACAACAAGAAGTCATGGCAAATCGGAAGAACTCGCTCACCCTTGAATTCGAGTCTATCACTGGTCTTCTAAATGGGGTATGTTAGTAGCCACTTGAAGGTGCCTTGTAATTAACAAAGAAAAATTAAGTAAACTATTGGTAACAACCATAGCGTACTTGAAGGATCATGGGACTATCCCAATTGGTGAAAAAGATATAAGCCATTACAAAAACAGTAAACATGCATACACTGAACATATACTATATAAAATATCACTTATGAAAAACTTATAATTTCATCATCTCAAAGATGTACAAATATGGTAAATCATTGGTTATCTCACGTAACCCATACCCAAACTGTTAGTGTATTGGTACATGGTACCGAATCCAAGTTATTGTGCCAGACGTGACACCCGATCTTATCTATGTGCAAGAATGTGGCACATGATCCAAGTTATTGTGTTGGAACGTAAAATCCTATTAAAGTTAGTGTGTTGGAACGTAACACCCGATGCAAGTTAGTGTTAGAATATAACACCCAATTTATTTAACAAGCAACAATCACAATCACAATGTACATTCTCATAATCATATAATCAAGTCATCGTTTATGGCATTCAATTATTCAATCATCCTCATTTACGATTAGTGTGATCAATTGTGCCACATTCGCATACATAGATGCATTACAATGAAACAATTACTAGCATACATAACACCAAAATGAAATTACAACCATCACCTACCTCCAACTATGATTGGATCCCCTAAGATCTTGATTATTTCATTTACACATCACAATAGATACAAATTTACCCATCACTTATCCCTGAGTGACAAACTAGCGAAAATGGGCTAAAGTAAGAGTAGAGTAGTACCTGAATCGACGAACAACTAGGATACTTTTGTCTCATGTCCTTCTCAGTTTTCCACTTAACTTCATCAACCTGATGATGCTTCCATTGAAATTTCATGGACTTAATCTTTTTGGTCCTTAATCTCCGGTTATCGGGATCAACAATTGTGATTGGTTCCTCCTCATATTGGAGTTCTTTGCCTAACAACAGTGGGTCCCTTTTATAATGTAATCCATATAACCATGATATCTCTTCAACACGGACACATGAAATACCAGATGAACTCTAAATATATTAGGAGGTAAGGCCATTCTCTAAGCTACAACCCTTAAAATCAAGAACCTGAAAGGGACCAATGTTTAGCGGACATAGCTTGAACTTCTTGCCAAATCTCATTACCCCTTTCATCGGTTATACTTTAAGAAGAACTTATTCACCAGTCTTGAATGCCATATCTCTTACTATATATATTTTTATGTATACTTTATACAGTTAAAAGATTAGCTTAAATAATCCTCACTTTATCTCAAACATCCTTCAATAAATCGATCCCCCATGGTTTCACGTCTCGAGCCCCAGACCATCTTATAGGTGATCTGCATCCCCTCCCATAGAGTGCCTCAAATGGTGTAATATAAATATTGGATTACGAGTTATTATTATAGGAAAACTCACACAACGGTAGGAAATTATCCTAATGCCCTTCAAAGTAAATCACACATGCCCTCAACATGTCATCTAAAAATTAGATAGTCCTTTCCTACTGCACGTCCATCTACGGATGGAAATCTGTACAAAAAGTGACTTGTGTGCCCAATTAATCATGTAACTTCCTACAAAACATGGAGGAAAACTACGTACCACAGTTTTAGATGATAGAAAGGGGCACACCTTGCAACCTCAGTACCTCTTTCACATAAACCTTAGCCAATTGTTGAGTATTATTATCTATTCTGCCCAAATTAAGATGGGTTGACTTAGTCAATCTGTCATCCACTACCCAAACAAAATCAAACTTCTCCAATGTTTTGGGAAGACCAACCACAAAATCTAGAGCTTTTTTTTCCAACTTTTATTCCAGAAATGGAATTCTCTAATGAAAACATTCATTTATGTATTTGATGCTTATAGCTTAATTGTTGGAAATTTTGACACTTAGCGACAAACTTCGATATATCCTTCTTCATGCCATGGAACAAATATAATTTGTTCAAGTCTCGATACAACTTGGTCACAACCGGATGAATTGAATACCTCGAACCAATGGATTTTACCAATATATTATGCATCAAGTCTCCCACTCATGGAAAACAACTCCTTCATTTAATAATTGAGCACACCTACCACATCAAGAGTGGTCATTTATGCTTTACATATCACAATCTTCTTTCTAAGCTCATTCAAATTTTAATCCTCAAAACTATTTGGTCTTGATATCCTCAATGAATATGTCCCCTACTTGAATGTTATCTAACACCCCACCCTCATCTGAGAGGACTAACTGCATGAACGTAGATTCCAAAGTTTGAATTTCTTATTCAACGGTCTCTTGGATGCAGTCATGCACGCTAGACTACCAATACTCACCTCTTTTTGACTTAACGAGTCTGGCACCACATTAGCCTTGCCTTGATGATATTGTATGCTCACATAATAATCCTTGAGTAACTGCATCCACATTTGATGTCTCAATTCAGATCTTTTTGAGTAAACACAAGTTGTGAACTGCGGTGATTATCAAACATGTCACACGTAACACCGTTAAAATAATGTCACCAGAGCTGAAGAGCAAACACTACCGCTACTAACTCTAAATCATGTATTGGATAATTGAACTCATGCACCTTCAACTGTCGTGATGCATAAGTTATGACATTTTTATCCTACATCAACACCGCACCACACCTGAATGTGAATCATCGCAATAAACAATAAAATCTTTGCCTTTCACGGAAAGTGCAAGAATACGGTTGTGACTGATAGAGCTTGAGCTTTTGAAAGTTGTACTCACATTTTTTCAGTCTGGTCAAATGACATCTCCTGTTAAGTCCAATTTTCTAGTGTGTGGCAATCAAAGAAAAAATCTTCACAAACCTAGAATAGTAGCTAGCGAGCCCCACAAAACACCTAATTTCACTTACTGAACTTGGTCGACCCAATTCTTAATCGCTTCAATCTTTTGTTGATTTACCATTACCCCTTCCATTGAAACTACTTGTCCCAAAAAAGTAACCAAAGTTGACAAAATTAATACTTAGAAAATTTCGCATACAAAATTTGTTTTTGAATAATACAAAGATAACACGAAGATGGTCAGCGTGATCTTCCTCACTGTTCTAGTAAACCAAAATGTCATCATTAATCACTACAACAAACGAATCATTAAGGGGTTGGAATACACCATTCATCAAACTCGTGAACGCTGTAGGCATATTTGTTAACTCAAAGGACATCACAAGGAACTCGTAGTGCCAACTCTCTTAGGCACATCCTCGAGCCTAATCTTCAACTCATAGTAAAGACCTTAAATCATCTCATAGAAAATTGATGCACCATTCAATTGGTCAAAAAGGTAATCTATTCGAGGTAATGGATAGTAATATTTAATGGTAACCCCATGTGATTGATGATAGTACGTACACATTCTAATACTACCATTCTTTTTCTTAACAAACAAGACAGGTGAACCCCAAGGTGAAGCACTAGGACAGATGAATCCTTTGTAAAGATGTTCATGGATTTGAGAGTTGAGATCTCTTTATTCTTCTAGAACCATATTGTATGGATGGATGGAAATGGGATGAGTATCACGTTCTAAATCAATTCAGAAATCTATATCTCAATCCGACGACATACTAGGAAAATCAGTAGGGAACACTTTCATAAATTCTAATATTAGCTGGCTAAGGCTTGTACTCCCTGTGCCACTCTCATTTTCCCTACCTGAGATCTCTAGATCACACATTTCTATTACAATTCAACACTACATAATAGGAGGACAAAAGATTCATGCTTAGGATTTCATCAAACTCAATCATATCTAATATCACAAAATAAAACCTTCTCTGAAGATCCATGAACAAGATAGGACAAGTATGATAGACATGAGTGACTTGTACACCTCGTCCAACTCTAATTTTTTCCTACTGGGGATCTCTAACTTGACAAATTTCTTATTACAAGTCAACATAACATAATAGGGGAACAAGCCAGTCATACCTAATATTACATCAAAGTAAGTCATATGTAAAATCACCAAATCGACCCAAGTCTGCAGATATATAAACAAGATAGGATAAGTGTGATAGACATGAATGACTATGATAGACTCTCTATAGGGAGTAGAAACATGGATGGGGTCATTAACTATATCACAAATCGTATAAAACTCTGAGGCAAATTTCACATACACATAAGAATAAGTACAACCCGGAAAAAATAACACATTAGTCATTCGGTCAAAGACAAAAACAGTACTTCTTATCACTGCATTAGACGCCTCTTCCTCGGTCTTGACCGAAAGACATAACACTGAGCCATGTCATCATGACACGCGACTTATATTTAAGGATTCAATGTACCTCTACATGTGTTACCATTTCCCCAACCTCAATAACCTCACTGATTTCCTCCTCGCTCACTTTGTGGAAGTCCTCGACCATTATTACCAGTGCCTGCGGGTACAATACTTTATCTACTATTGCATGGAATACAACATTCACGGGTGGGTAAAATCTCTCCTCGTATGCCCTGGTTCTCCACAATTATAACAAGAGCAATAAAATATGGTATGATGCCCGCTGAAGGTGTGGCTCCCTACTATCATGAATAAAATTATTAGGCGGAGTTCCAGTGTTATTACCTATAGATACGGGCGTTGCAGACTAAATTTGTCGTGCTGCAATTTTCCCCCTCCTTGAACCCCTCGAGTAAGAACTCTGATAGTTACCTGAATTTGTGTCTTACTTAAACAATGTTTTATCTTGACCATCTCTTTTCACCCCCTCTACTTTCTTAACAAAATTGGTCACCTCATCAAAGCTTTTTTCTACATAGGTCATATGAGCAAAGAATACTTGCAACTCAAAATTTAGTCACTTAACAAATAGGCTGATCCTCTCTTCTTTAGTAGTCACCAATTGTGTTGCAAATCTCGAAAAAACGTGGAACTTATTCTCATAAGAAACTAGAGACATACTACCTTTCTCCAAAGGCTTGAGCTCATCCTTCTTATGATCTCTCAAAGTCCGGGGAACATACTTTTCGAAGAGCGGAGCATGAAATCGGGTCCATGAGAGTGGGGGTAAGGTTGAAGATCTTCATTCACATAATCTCTACACCACTGATAAGCCTCACCTTGAAGCTGTAAAGTCACAAACTCTACTCCATGCGGATAGATGATTCCCAACTTATGAATTCTTTCATAACAATATAAAATGTGCTCATAGGCGTCCTTACTCTCAGAACCATTGAATATAGGTGGTTTTAATTTCAAAAACTTAGTAAATATTGTGTTTTCATTACAAGTCATAAGCAAACCCGACAAAGAATCAAAGAAAGTGTAATTACCTACAATTCCATCAGCCTTGGGTACAAAGATAGCGATAGTGGGATTGGTTGAAGATTGAGATGGTTTATTATAGGGATGAACTAAAGGACTAACCAACCCTTTAAGGAATGACATAATCTGGTTAGCTAATACTGGGTCTAAGGGAGGAATATTTTTAGTCTCAGTCTGCTCCTCTTCCTCTTGTCCATCATTCTGCCCATCCTCAACCTCTACATACTTTTCTATCTCTTCATGATATGCATAACGATCTCCTTCCAGGAGAATTATCAATAGGAGCTCCATCCCTTGTAGGTGCTACCCTTCCTTGGACTCTACTTGTTGCTCTGCCTATACCGCTACCTCAATTGCAACGTCTTGTTATTGATTCCTCATATGGCACATTGATAAGAGCTACAAGTCTAACGTCGTTAAACATAATGTTGACCATCTGTGAACAAAAGAGTAGATACAAACTTGGATCACCAGATACCGAATGGAACTAATTTATATCACCAAAGAGACAAAATAAAATAGAGACATTTTCTAAAGTTGTAGGATTTCAAAGAAAAGTACAAACGTCTACGTACCGTTTAACAACACTGTACTCGACACACTTTGATACAATGAGATCAACAAAACTAGGGATCTAATACAAACTTTGTCAAGACCAAGACCATCTTCATTGACACCTACACTCAGTCTCTGGTGGGAAAATCCTCAATACAACCCAACTAAAAAAATAAACAAAACTAAAGCATTTAAGATAGGAAAGAAGGTTTGAATGTCTAGAGGAAATATAGTGAGTTTCCATAAACTATGAATTCTAACAAACGATTGTGGAATTAAAGCCTAGCACTTAAAAGACAATGTACCAAAATTCTAACAAGAAACTAAAAATATAAAGGAAATGGGTACAACCCCATTAAACATGAGAAATATAAAGCACTACTCTTGAAGATATTGACATAAACACGAAGAGAAATCATGGAAACACAGAAGAACTCGACCACCCTTGAATTTGAGTAGATCACTAGTCTTCCAAATGAGGTCTGTCACTAGCATCCTGGAGATGCCTGATATTCAGCAAAGAAAGAGTAAGTGCAGTATCAGTACAAAACCATAGTGCACTAGTAGAATCACGCGACTATCCTAATAGGTGAAACATATATAAGTAATTACAAAAATAATAAACATGCATACCGCACGTATACAATATCAATTATCACTTATGAACAATGTAGAATTTCACAATTTTGAAGATATACATATATGCCAAGCCATTTGTCCTCTCACGAAAACTATACCCATGCTGTTAGTGTACTGGTATGTGGTGCCCAGTACAAGTTAACGTTGGACGTGACACCTCATCCCATATATGCTTCAAATGTTGAACTTGATCCAAGTTATTATGTTTGAACGAAAAATCCGATCAAAGTTAGTGTGATGGAACGTAACAGCAGATCTAAGTTGTTTTTTTGGAACGTATGACCCAATCAATTCAAGAAGCCACAATCACAATCACAATGTATTGTCTCATAATCATCCAATCAAGTCATAATTCATGGCATACAACTATACAATCAAGCATCATCATTTACGAGTAGTATGATCAATAATAAAACATTCACATACACATGCATTATAATGATGTAATTACTAATTTACATAACACCAACATGAATCACAATCATTACCTACCTCAAACAAAGCTTGAATCCCCTATGAAACTTGAGTCTTCTCTTTCCCGATTCTTTCTGCTTGTTTTTGTTTTATGAATAATAAACATCACACAATGAGCAATAAATAAGACTTAACTACCCTTACTATAATTAATAATAACAAACCTTGGAAAAAACTTGATCTTCATACCAAAATTAAGGCTTTTCCACCATTAATCCCAGATCAAAACCCTCTCGATCGATAATTACCCATGAAACTAAGTTCTACATATCGGAAAACAGACTGAAGGAGTAAAAACCTTATCTTTTGTGCTAGAAGAGGTGGAAAACCTTAAATAAATGACGCTGGGCTGTTCGTCAGCTCTCAATGTCGTAAATTGCAGAAAAAAACATTTTTTGGGGTTTATTTTTTAGTTATTTAGAGGCTGGGCCTCCATAGCGGACCTATTCCCGCTACAGCGGCTCGTTTATCTCTTGGTGCTGCGAAATTCTGTAGGTACTCCTTTAGCTCTTGATTCTACAACGTTTGGTAGAATAAGTCTTAGCATGGATAAGATTAGAGTAAAGATGGACCTATTGAAAACTCTTCCTTAAAGTTTTTGGATTGGGCAATACAATGATGATTCGCCTCTCACGAGACACACAAAAAATTTAATATGGTATTTCGAAAAACTACAAAAGAGGGAGACAACTCAGCCAACTAATATTAATGATCAAAATTGTAACATAAATTAAAGATATAGGTATAATATTACTGCAAAACATGGGGAAGATCACAAAGGGCGACAAAACAAAGGGAAAGAAATAGATCAAGTTGAGCAATCCGACATAAAGGAAGAAAATCAATTTAAGGCCATGGAAAAAACAATTATTGATATGTTGGAATAATTTATTGATATTGCTAGAAAAGGAAAAAAAATACAAAAATACAAGAAACACTCGGATAACATGTATATCAGTAAGAAGCACAAGAAGAATTGTCTTTCAAAATTGTTAAAGAAGTGGAAAAAAGAAACCAATAACAGAAGCGGGATAGTGAAACAGAGAAGCATGCTCCACACCAACAAGAGATTGGAGAAGAAAGTAGATACAAACACAATGTAGAAAACAACTGAGTAGGTGATCAAACTCATGGCTGTAACACCGAGTATGGTAAAACATTCAGAAAAATAGCACAAAGTGCTAATGAGTGCAATAGTTGAAAGGAATCAAGATAGAGGAAACTTAGTATTGCAATATTAATATGGTAGATATGGACACAAGCATCAATGAAAATGTTTAATATAGTGAGGCGACATAAATGAACAAATTAAACTTACAAGCACTTCAATTCAAGTATACTTAAGAATTAACAAGATAATTAGAGAAGTTAGTATGGAGGAAAAAATGGGTCCACCATGTATAAATCCAATAAGTTTTATTTGACAAAATTAATATTAAGAAACTATTTAGTTTGCAGGATATGGAGGCAATAATGGGTCCACCAACTAACTTTCCGAGTGTGTTAAACTTTTAGTCATAAATCATATCTAAAAAGATCCATATCTAAAATGACATTATTATCATGGAGCAAAGTTCGTCTAATGGACATATTGTAATTAAATATGGACATTGAACATGGAAAGTCGGAAAAAATTTAGGTTCTTTGGTCAGTTTTAGAAACAATCAACCTATTGATATTGGAAGACCCAACGGATTCTACAAATGTATCATTTTTGGGTCCAATGGAATTCATAGGTATAGGAAGAATCCCTATCAAATAGAGATTTTTTCTTTCGACCATATTTCGATTGTTAATACGATATATAACGACCGCTACTACAAAGAGTATTACACCGTTGATCGTGAAATATTGATTGCTTGTTGAACCTTGTGAATTGCGTGAAAGTAAAATACACCAAATTCGCGGTAACATTAATTTTCAAAAGTTCGATCATGAATCTAGTTTAGAATTTTAAATGCTTAGTAAAAATTGAGATACTGAAATATTTTTAATAATTAATTGTATAATGCTTTACCTACATCACTCTAGTCGCGCAGGTTATAATTATTGTCCGTGGTTAATATATATTATAGAACATCAAATTTTGTAACAGATGAATAAAAATAACTTATAGATATTCCTTCCAACGATAAGAGTGAAAGAAAATATACAACAAAGTTATGAAAAAACAATTTTACTTATTTATAAATAAAACAATAAAATTTATGCTAAGATCATTACCACTCACAATCTCAAGAAAATATTAATTTGCATATATGTGGCGAAAATAAAACCTTAAAGTTTTTTCCTCAAATTATCATCTCACATTGATGTAAAGAATAAATGGACATTGATTCTAATTAGGTAGCAACTACAAGTATTGTATATCTATCTCTAGTATCCTTCTGTTTAGTGTATCCTAGTAACTATAGTATATCTAGCTCCTTGAGTATTCTAGTAATGATAGGAGACGTGGATCCTCAAGGAAACATCTTGTATAAGTATTGATTTGTCTTCAATGATAATAAATATAAGAAAAGTTTTTTCTATCATGGTATCAGAGCCCTAGTGGTTTAAAAAATCCTCCGACTTTTTTTCCTCTTTTAACAAACATAACATCGATGGCTTGAGCCACCTTTGTGAATCAAGTAATTGTAGATGTCACTTCCTCCCCTGAAATGTCCAGCACTCTAGTTGTTGCTTTAACCACAACAATGGGAACTTATTCTTGAACACCTAACATGTATGATCAATTGCTTGTAAAGCTCACATCGACAAACATCTTGCTACGGAAGACATAGTTTCTTCAATTGATTACTTGGTGTGGTCTCAATCATCATATTGATAAAACAAAACCTGTTCCAGATCATTCAGCAGAAGATAATCAAATGAATCCACTACATAAAGTTTGGGTACGTGAAGACCAACATGTTTTAAGTTAGAACGTTGCTTCAGTATACCAGTGTGTATTATCGCAGTTAGTTGGCGCTGAAACAACCCGTGCAAAATGGAACAAACTAGTTGATTCCTATGACTCTGGATCCAAACCACAAATCGTGAGCTCAAATCTCAACTACACACTCTGAATCGTGACAATACGAGCGTTCATACTTACGTTCAAAAGGGAAAAAGAGATTGCAAACAGGTTGGCTTCTTTGCAACATCCTGTCAATAATGAAGATATTGTAGAATGTTTTCTTGCATGTCTTGGCCGGATGTACCATCCATTCACCAGAGCACTTGAAGCACGCCATGATAATGTAACCTTTGATTATTTATACTACATTTTGTTGTATAAAGAAAGACAACTAAAAAGGAATGAAGCCCTGAATGTAATTGCTCCTTCATCTCAATATACTCAAAGTTCAGTTCCCACCACACGTGGTCGAGCTAGAGGTAGAAGTTGTGGAGGTCGTGGTTGTTTTTTCTACACCCAACCTTCTCATAATCGCAACTTCCATAATTATACCATGTTAACTCAATATGGGGTCTAATCTTCATCCACTGACATGTCTGGAATTGTTTGACATAATTGTGAAGGAAAGGCGAGTTTGTCCGTCATCCAAAGTCAATCGTGGCAATAGGGTCTCTTGACAAACCTCTTCAAATCTATCTTGCACCTCAACTCAAACTACACAAAACTGGTTAATGGATAGTGGTATCACAAATCATCATAAAACAAATCTTGACAATCTCTCCATCCATTCTGAATAGCAAGGTCCTGAAGAAGTAATTTTAGGTAATGGTTCTAAACTATCTATATCTCACATAGGTCAAGGCTCACTTTCTATTTCTGATAAAAGAATTTTACTCTAGATAATATTCTACATGTTTCTTCTTCTACTCAAAATTTACTATCTATTAGTTCCTTTACTACATGTAATCATGTTTTGGTTGAATTTTTACCTAAATTATTTTTGGTAAAGGATTCAGCAACGAGGGTAAGTCTTTTCAAAGGTTCGAAAATTGATGATTTATACTCTCTTAAGTGTTCAAATCACTATCATCTCCTGGTTCGTATGTTGCATCCCTTGGTGTTTGACATGCACAACTACCCCATTCATTCTATCCTACCATCTGTAAAGCTTTTCCGTCATGTGTCTTCGTGTCATCCCCTAGTTTATCTCCTAACATATGTTATACATGTGCTCTTTGTAAAAGTCACAAAGCCCCTTAAGTGAGTCTAGTTTTAAGGACACAGGGCCTCTAGATTTAATTTGTTCAGATGTTTGGAGTCCTGCCTCAGTTGTTTCTAATGAAGGTTATCATTATTATGTTTTTTTTTTATCACTTTACCAAATATACTTGGATCTACTTTCTTAAATTTAAGTCTGATGTTCTAATGATTTCTATTCAATTTCGTGCAATTGTGGCAAAATTCTATGGTCGCCCAATAAAATGCTTCCAAGCAGACTGGGGGGTGAATTTCACTCATTAACTAGTTATTTGAGAGATAATGACATTGTTGAACGTTCATCATGCCCTTATACTCCAGAACAAAACGGTTGTGCAGAGAGGAAACATAGACATATAGTTGAAACTGGTCGTGCCTTGTTAAGTTATGCTAATGTTCCCAAAAAAATTTTACCAATGCTTTTGAAACTGTTGTTTTTACATTCAACAGATTGCCCACTCAAGTTTTTAATAATTACTTTCCTTTTAGTAATTTATTCAAAACATATCCAATTTTTTTCTCGTTTGCATATTTTTTTGATGCCTTTATTTTCCATGGCTATATCCTTACTCAAAATATAAGTTATCTCCTCCCTCCAAATGTTATTTTATTCTTGGTTATAGTAAGATTCATAAGGTTTATAAGTGTTTTGATCCCCTCACGTCTAAATTTTGTGCCTCTCTTCATGTTGTTTTTTTGTCAAAATACCTTTCTATTTGTTGTACGAGATGGCGTGGTTCCCACTTCTGTGGACGATTTTTATAGCACAACTATAACAATTTAGGTTCCAATGCCACCTACTGTTACAGCATCTCCTTATTCTAATGTACCCACAAATAGGTGTCAAGATGTGCCTATGCAACCATCTCCATTGTCCTCAAACCAACTAGCTTCTGCCAATGTTTCTAATACATTGGACCGGGCTCACTCAATGCAAAAGGCTCTTCCCACAAGTGGTAAACCTAGTACAGATGGTACGTCATTGCTTGGCAATCTTGCAAACTCGGCCTCAGTGCCTAATATCTCACCTTCTAACTCTTCACTGCATCCCACACCATAGAAGCCCCAAAAAATATTTACTTGTGAACAAACAGGCTCTCTAAAACCAAAAAAACATGCAAAGGATAAATGGACATTGACTCTAATTAGGATAGAAACTAAAAGTATTGTATATCTATCTGTGGTATCCTTCTGTTTTGTGTAGTCTATTAATTATAGGAGTCCAAGCATCTTTAGTATTCTAGTAATGATAGGAGACATGACTCCTTAAGGAATCCTCTTATATGAATATTGATTTGTCTTCGATGATAATGAAGATAATAAAATATTTTCTATTAATAGTCACCTTATGAAAATCTTAAATGTCAAGGGTTGTTCTTGCTAAGATCAAGTGTTAGAGAAAAAGCGATAATAAGATGATAAAGTTGATAGCATCGCCCACCCTATATTTTAGTTGATATTACATTGATTTGTTGTGGGAGCAATAGACTTTTCAATTCAATGTATATGAAGTCTAACCCACAAGGTCTGCTAACGACAAAAGAAAATATTATGTGAAGACAGACCCATGATTGTGATGAATTTGTGTAATTCTTGAATTTATGTGTTTAGCGCAATAAAAAAATTCTAAACAATTAAAAGACAATTCCCTGTCAATTTTAAAAACAAATGATATTTACATAATTCATTCCCTAATATACTAATACCTTTGTTGCAATTCATATGATAGTATATGGCAATGAAAGAACAAGTTGTTTGAAAAGTACAAGCCATTTGGGTCCTAGCTAGTGTAGTACATTAACTGTCCACATTTTTATTGAATCAAATAGAAGAACCTGGATAATTTAATCCCAAGTTTAAGATATCAAAGAAAGCAATTTTTAACAAAATATCATGTTATAGATTGTCTTTATGAAAAAGGCATAAGGGCTAGGGAATCTTTAAAAGTATTTCAACATTTATTTTATTAGTCACTATTTAAGCATAAAAAGACTTCAATACACCAAACCGAACATCAAAACAAAACTAATGTTAGTTTGGTTCAATATTCAGTTTATACCCCCAAAAACTGAAGCAAAATAAAGTACAAAAATGCAACATCATTTACAATTTGAACACAAATAAGTTGCACAACCTCCTTCAAATATTTACCATATATATAATAAAGAAATAGAATAATAAAATACAAACAATAAGTACCAATAAAATTTGTTTAATTTATGCAAAGCATTTTATTTACCTCGACAAATAAAAAGGTAAGTTTCGTCCATACAATCGCCAATTTCAAAAGTAAACGGACCATAGGCACAACCATTTTTTACCTGGAGGAGAATACTCTTTGCCTATATTAATTTGTAGAACTCGAGTACGGGTATCAGATACGTTTGGAGATCTAGAGGTATTATCCTTCATGGTCTAAATCTTCAGATTTAATAAACGTATTCAAATATAGTTAAGGGTGCAGGTTTTGGCTAAATATAATTTAAATATCTAAAAATAGAAATGTAAAACCTAAATGATGTGATATTATTTGGAAAATATGAGGTAAAAAAATTGAACAAGTTGAGAATCTACTAAGCAAATAAAGAAAAAGGGGTGACAAAAATTTGTACATACAAGCTTATCCATTTTCATTGGAGTAATCAAAATTGTAAAAACTCTAAAAGAGCATAATTAAATATAACTGATAGTGTGCAGTAACTTTCCATCATATGAGATAATAGTATCCAACTGTTTGTTTTCATTTTGTATACCAAGATCAAGTAGAACAGTATTCTTATAATGAATTCTATCAATAGATTAGCATTTGGACCAAATACACAATGTAGAGAGTGAACTCATTACCACCATCTGGACATTGAGGTGTTTAAAATTAATATAAAAAAACCTCATAAACATACACATATGTAACAAACACATACATACATTGAAAAGTATTATAATAAATATATGTTTAACATCACAAAAAGTCAGTATATGAATAGATACAAATCTGAAAAGTGAGATAAACCAACAAAATTATTTATCATTTTTTCTTCATCACTTATCAAACATGGATGTTAACCATAAATTAATCAAATTAACATGTAAAACACTTAATAACATCTAATGAAGAGAGAAAAGTCATAAAATAAAACAAAACTATAAAATTTAAGAACACAAAAAGAGCACAAATCACAAAATCATCAATATAGAATCTAACTCTAATAACTGAAAGAACTTCAAAAGATACCAAATTAAAATAAGACAACAATAAAACCCTTACACCAGCTCTCCCCCATAATGATCTTGCTTAAAAACTCAAAGAAACTTTCTTTTGTTGTTTTAAAAAAATGATAACGGCCAATGTGACAAAAAATTACTTATAGATTTCAATTGGAGAACTATGATCTAGAGAGAAAGAAATATGGGAATGTTGTGATCTCAATCCTAGCTTATGAAATATGACTTTCAAGATTTGGACTAGGTACGAGTGTAAGATATTTATACTGAAATTAAATGAATGAAGGGCGGAGATTCAATTTGTCTAAATAAAGCTGAAGGAACAAGATGGTGCCACAAGGAAAGTTTTTTATATATATACATCACAGAGGAGAGAGAGGGCTAGCTATAATATGGTAATTTTCAATCCTCTCCTGGTACTCTCTTCTTCCTCTGAAGTAATTCTCTTCTCATATAAATATGTTCTTCTTCTTTCTTTTTCTTCTTATGCAGATCATGTCTCAAGTATGGAGCTCACTATTGATAGTTTTTTTTTCTAGCTAGAATTTGCTTGTTCAATTGATTATCATTTCTCTATTTTTGAGATATCACAGAAAATTCCCAAAAAAGGTTTTGAGTTGATTGTTAATATTTGCAAGTGAATTTTTTATCTTTATTGAGATCATAACAATTGGTACAAATAATTGATTGTGTGACATATGAGTATATGAATTTGCAGAAGGAATTCGCTAGAAGGTAACTGAGGGAAAGCTCACTAGTCATGAGGAAATTTTGACATATCTGATGAATTCTCAAGAAGAGGCACGCAATTCAAAACTCAAAATTCAAGGCAAGTTGGAGCTCAATCTAGATAGGTTGGGTGCATTAGAAAAAACTTTTTCTGGTTAAAATTGCCCTTTTTTAACAGCCAGCTGACATGACAAATGCTGAGTCATTAAATTAGACAAATGACTATCTTATTGGTCCACCTATTTTTTAATAATATCTATTACAATGACCTGACCCATCTATGCTATAACAAATCAAACCTATGCACTAACCTGTATTCACATTTACCTACCTTGTATCTTGTTGTCCTTGACGGCAGGTTGGTAATAGAAGCACATAATTTTTAAAAGAAGCCAAGCCATTTTGTCGAAGAGGGTGTCTATCATCAAAATCTTATTCGTAGTTATCAAACCACTTCAAATATGGTATTGATTGTGAAGGCAATTGAGAAGGTAAATGAATTGGTTGTTATCATAGAGGCAAAAAATTTTGAAAGGGAAAATTTTTAGAGGAGAAGAAAAGTCTGCTTGCAAAGTTTGCTGCTACAACTCTATCACCAAAGCTCATTGGAGGGGATAAGAAATTCTTTGCAACCATGGTTGTGGATTTCGTTCTTGCAATCGCACTAATGATAGATTTAACATTATTGGAATTAAGAAGGTATACAATCTGGCAACTTAATTTTTAGTTCGTCTTTTATGAGGTTCTAGTTTCTTAATGTTAGGTTTTCTAATGTCAGCCTTTAGGTTTGTAGTGAAGCCATGTACAAAAACATCAACTTGACCAATCTCGATGTAGTTCTTCCATTTTTTTTTCTTCCTGCAATTACCTTGAGAATGGAGGACATATGAATTGAAGGAGAAGAAACAAGAGAACTAGAAGTCTAGAACTATGGAAAAAAAACCCAAAACTGATCCGTCTATCGGGTCGAATTTTTCGAAATGGGTTTACATATATTTGAAATGGGTATATAAAATTCATGTCACATTTTCCATGCAGACGGCTGTTAGAAAGGGTAATTCTTAAACCTTAAAAAAACATTGACTGCATTTTTAAAACGAAAGATGGAAGGAGGGAATTTTTAAACAATTTAGAATACTTTAAGCGCATTTTTAACCCTTTTCCCTTTTCAATATATAATACTTGATTAACAGAAGGTGGAATCTGTTGTTTTTAGTTTGAATGTATTGGTTGAGGTATTGTATCAGTTGTTGGTGTTTGATTAGAGGGCTAGTGACTTTGATCGAGTTGAAGGAGGAACTGATCAATCTTTTTGGTGACATAGTGGTGAAAGATGTAGTTGAGGAATTTAATACATTGAGCCAAGTAGGTTCTATTTATGAATTCCTTGTGAGATTTCAGGACCTTAAGTCTCATATTGTCATAAAAAATCTTGCACTAAATGAACCTCACTTCGTATGTAGTTTCATAGTATCACTTAAAGAGGAAATAAGGTTTGCTGTCAACTTGTTTAAACCTACTACATTGAAGAGATAAATTAACAAGGATAGGATGCAGGAGCAAGATATAGAATATTCTTAAAAAAGGAACAAGACAAGTACCTGATCTGCTCAGACTGTGACTAATATGATTGTTAACAGAGGGCCTGCTAATTCTGCTATGTAGAATACAACATTCTGACTCATCTACGAGTTGTTTGAGTATAGGTTTACAAATCATTTGTGTTTCAGGTGTGGAGAAAAGTATGGGTCTGGTAATGTATGCACAAGGAGGCACTAAATTGTTTGAAGGGTAAATATAGGCTGAAATTGATAAGAATGAAATTTACACTTCCAACGAAGAAGATCTAGTACCTGGGGTGATGATAGAAGGAGTAATAGAATAGGAGATTCAAAAATTTGTGTGCCTGAATTCTTTAATAGGTCATAATCAAGGTGAAAACACTACTCTAGTGGGTTGTATTGTGCAGAAGAGGCAACTATCTATATTGATTTATTCAGATAGGTTCCATAGCATCATAGATGAGCACACCGCCCAAGCTACAGCGCATCAACCCAGCCATTGCCCTCCTGTGAGAGTTATTGTAGCTGATGAGAGCTATGTTATGTGCACATCCCATTGCCAAAATTTTTTGTGGAAAATGCAAGGGCGAACATATATGGAAGACCTCATCATCATTCTTTTAAGAGGTTGTGATTCGGTACTTTGTAATGAGTAGATAAAAAAACATAACCCCACAATGTTTGATCCTTAAACAGAATATTTCAGTATTAGAAGGAAGCCTAACAAACTAGTGTTGCAAGCCCTAGTAGAAGGAACTTTGAAGATGCTTTGTAGTTGTTCCATGAGTTGAATTCTAAAGAAAGTACATACACTTATTTTTCACTTGTTCATGATGAGCATTATGTCGAATGCGAGGGAATACCCTTTTGATGTTGCAGTAAGAACGGTAATAGATCAATATATCGAGGTAATTGCTGACTAAATACCTACAACATATGAGATCATTAGATCATGCTATTCAAATAATGCCTGGGACCATGACAATTAGTTTGAGACCCAATAGATACAACTACCACTTGAAGGTTAAGTTAGAGAAACAAGTAAAGGGATGCTTACCAGTGGAGTGATTAAGTCTACTCAATCTCCCTTCTCTTCACCAGCCTTATTAGTAAAGAAATGATATCTTCGATGAGTTGTGTGGTGCAATAATTTTCTACAAGGTTAATCTTAGAGCATGGAACCATCAGATAAAAATGAAAGGGGAGGATGTCTTCAACACTGCTTCCAGGACTCTTCCAGAACATTGTGAGTTTAGGGTGATTCCTTTTGGTATCACCAATGTTTTAGCTACCTTCCAAGCCCTTATGAACTAGGTTTTCCAACCTTTCATGAAAAAAATTGTCTTAGTGTTTTTTTATGATATACTTGTGTATTGTCTAACAGTAATTGATCATGTGCGACACTTGAAAGTTGTGTTTGAGATTCTCAAATGACATTCACTATATGCCATGGGAATTAACTATTCATTTGGTCAACCACATGTGGAGTTTTAACAAACAGGTTCCGTCATTATAGAAAAGCCAATTGCGCAAAATCCTAGATCAGAACACTTTTTTGTACTAACTTAGAATTTCCCAAACTAGTTCAGATTTGGATAAATCGGAGTCATTATGGTGTAGGTAAATCTCGTAAAAATTGGATTAATCAACTTTTATTGTGGTTGCATAAGGGGATAGGTAACTCATTAAGGAATCAATAGGAATTAATGGAATTGAACTTGGGCGAGTAGAACTCCGGAAATCAATCTTAGTGTGAATGGATTTTCTACGTGTAAGAGGTGTCTTGAGAAATGGGTGTTTCAGAAGTATTAAAATAGCTCACTATTTTTTGCAAACCGGTTTGGCGATTGTTTTTATCGCTTTGATGGTGCCGTTATAGCAGGGTTGGGGCGGCTCTGGCAGACCAAATGTGACTTAAAGTAGTAAACAAACTACAAAATGTCTTTATTTTGTAATTTTTGACTTAGATAGCTAAGGAATGACTACATATGTCTTCTTTACCATTTTCATCATTCCTCAGTTGAAATTTAAGATTTTTACACCCCAAGTCTATATTTCAATTTGTAGAACATATTAAATGGGTAATTATTAATACAGGAGGGTCTTGATCTAGATTATATAGTGTAAAAAACCCTTTTGGTTACTTAGAATCATGAATTTGATCTTGGGTTCATAGAATTGTTAGTAATTTGGTTAATTAGAGATTGCTTGTTCATTCCTTTATTATATTGATTGTTTGTAGACCAAGAAAAGCAGACCTAATTTTAAAAAGGAAAGATCAAATTTCTTATTGTTTCGTGCTTGTTTGGAGGTATGTGGTTGTTGGGATTCTATGAGTTTGTGACGTATGTTTACTCTTGCTTCTTTATAATACCAGTATATATATGAATGTTGCACTATTAATCACGCTTGGTGTAAATGATATAGAGGAATGATGAATGTCATGAATCATCACTTAAATGTAAGATATTGAGAATATACTTATGAATGTGATTGTGGTATGTTGAATGGATAATTTACCATATTTTGGCATAACTAACATGGATCGTTTGCGACGTTTTTGAATAACTATCGGATCGGTTGTCACATTCTAGCATAATTGTTTGATCGAGTACCACATATTGGTATGCTAACTATTTAGGTTAGGGATCCATGAGAGGACCAATGACTTGGCAGAATTATGTATTTAATAATTGTGAAGTTGTTGGTTGTTCATAAATGTTGATAATATCTTACATTCGATATATGCATATGATTATGATGCTGTATTGACTTGATTATGTTAAATTGGATGGTCGTATGATCCTATGTGTACACTATGTTTGTGTAATGATACTGCACTTGCTCTTATTTTTGTTAAGTAAATGGCATCTTGAGGAAGCTATTAAAAACCTCTTTTAGAATATTAGTGATCGTTCCAATTCAAGGGTGAACTAATTATTTTCGGGCTGTAATGAGTACTCCTTTCGTCTATGTCCATATTTCGGACATAGATTTTTCTAGTTAGTATTATTTTATTAGTATGGTGGTTGTATCCCTTCTTGTTTAGACTTGTTGAACCTTAGATGTTTTGGTACATTAAGTTTCACGTTCTAGTATATTTCTTCCGCATTGTATGGTTTGTTGAATAAAAGAGTTTTGGTGGAGTTTATGGAAACTCCCTATCTATTTCGTTGGTATTTAACTTGCTTCCATAACTTGAATGTCTTAGTTTTGAGTTAGGTTCTTGGTCTTGGTTGTAGTAGTAGTTCTCCCACCGGATAGTTAGTGTGGATGTCAATCCCGACAGTCTGGGTCATGATAGGAGTACTTTGGACATGTTATTTCCAGAGAAGGTGTATATACTGATCCTCAATAAATTAGAGCATTGGTGGAGTGGCCTAGACCAAAAACACTCAAAGCATTTAAAGGATTCCTTGAACTTACTGGATACTATAGAAAGTATGTTGTTAATCATGGTACTATCATTAGGCCCCTCCTTGATTTATTAAAGAAGGATGCCTTCAAATGCAATTCAGATGCAAGACTTGCATTTGAAGACCATAAGAAAGCTATGAGAATTAAACATGTGCTTGCACTTCTAGACTATTGATAGGAGTTTGTCGTTGAGACTGATGCTAGTCATCCAGGCATTGGTGAATTACTTATGTAGAAGGGGTTACCAATTTCTTATTTTGGTAAAGTTTTGGAACAGAAGCATCTAGGCAAGTCTATTTATGAGAATGAGAATATAAAATTAAGTATTGTGGATAAGTGTAAACACTATCTATAGTTCAAGCACTTCGTGGTGTGGAGTGACCAACATAGCTTAAAGTATCAACTGGAACAAAAGGTAACCTTGACTATTGAGCTTAAGGGTTTAACCAAGATGTTTGGACTTGATTATGAGGTTCAATATAGAGTTTTTGATGCTTTGTATAGGCAACAAGAAGTGCCAGATTCCTTGGATGATCGGGCCACTGGGAATTTAATGGTTATAAGTAGTTGCACTCGAACTAGGGTACAAGAGATTATTGGGAGATATGAAAAGGATGCTCGTTTCGTACATTCTTGCACTAGTTGTACTAGGTTCTCATGGACCCAATCTATGGAAATACTAGGATGGTACACTAAGAAACAAGGGCAACGTATATGTAGGATCTCATGGAACTCCCTGACGACAACTCATTTCCTCTTTCCACGACACTCCCCTTGGTGGTCATTTTGAGTATTTATTTGCATAAAGAAGGTTTTCAAAACTTATCTATTGTCCAAATATGAAGCTTATGGTTAATAATTATATGTCCAGTTGTGGTTTATGCCATAGGAGTAAAGATGATAATGTGGCTTATCCAATATTATCGCAACCCTTCCCTGTTCCTAATCAAGCATGATGCCATATCAACATAGACTTTGCGTAGTACAAGAAAATGAAAATACAACAACATTTTCTAAATATCTTTGATGATGTTTAAATGTCACAAATTTTATTGCAGACATTTATTTACATTTGGACCAAATATCATAAATTTTAGTGTCGAGAATTTTTTCGGTATATAGGTAATTGTAGGGAAGAATTTGTGACATTTATTTTGTACGTATGGCCAAGTCTAAATCTAAAGTTGTCATATTAGTGTTGGTTGACATATTCATTAAGTATTCCCACTCCATATCTTTATTGCACCCCTATGTTACCACCAATTTTGCCTCCGTCTTTTCGAAAAGGACACATATTTTACATGGTAATCTGAAGTCACTTGTAAGTGATAGGGACAAGGTCTTTCTGAGAAACTTTTGTCAAGATCTATTTAACTTACTGGGCACACAAATAAATTATAACTTTGCCTATCATGACCCTAAAAGTGATGGCCGTACAAAAAAGGTTAATAGGTCTTGAGACAAATTATTAAGATGCATGGTGGCAAGCAGGCCTATCCAGTGGAAACAATGTCTATCTGCAGCTGAATGGTGGTATAGCACTAATTTTCATATAATGTTTAAGTGTACTCCTTTTGAAGCTCTTTATGGGTATACACACCTCAACTATGTTGATACCTTTATTAGAAAATATAGTCCAATCGTCTTACGATGTGATCATGCAAAGACAACAATTTTCACAATTACATAAGGATAACTACATGCAACTCAAGAAAAGATGAAGTTCTTTGTTTAATAGGACTTGTAGAGAGTTTGCAGTAGGAGATTACGTATGTTTGAAGTTGCATACTTACAAACAAACATCAGTACGTATCACTACATAGGAACCTTAACCTAAACTATTAATACTATAGTCCCAATTTGGTTTTTGCTAGGATTTGTAATGTATCTTAAAAAGTAGCATTACAACCTGAATCTAAGGTCCAACCGATATTCCATGTCTCATTACTAAAAAATAAAGTGGAATTTCAGTCGGCTCTACCTAACATGGTGATGAAGGTCAGTTTATATCTAACACCGGAACTGATGGTCAGTTTATAGTGCAACTAGTTCCCATTCTGTAAAGGCAAATGGTAAGAAGAACAATGATACCACTGTAAAAGTGTTGGTTCAATGTGCAAACCTTCCTCCTGAATATGCTCCATGGGAGGACTACCTACACTTATGCACCACCTTTTCTAATTTTAGTCATGATCCTTGAAGAGAAAAATCATTTAGAGACGGAGGGTATGTTATGATCTCAATCCTGGCTTACAAAATGTTGTTATTAAGATTCGAACTAGACCGAGAGTATAAGCCATTAACAATGAAATTAAATATTAATTTTCCGAGATTAAATTCATCTTAATAGAGTTGAAGGTACGAGATCATTCTACATGGACATATAGTAATATATGCACATCACAGAGGAGAGAGAGAGGGCTAACTGAAATCTGATAATTTTGAATCCTCTACTCATTCTCTCTTCTTATGATGAAGTTCTTTTCTCTTCTCATCTAAATCCGATCTTCTTCTCTCTTTTTCTTCTTTTGCAATTCACATCCCAAATATGGAGATCACTATAAATAGTGTCTTTTTCTAGATTATGTTTCCTTGTTCAAGAGTATCATTTCTCTTCTTTTTAATATCACAGAAAATTTGTGAAAAAGGTGTTGAGTTGATTGTTAATTTTTACATTTGAATTTTGATCTCGATTGAGATCAAAACAGGGAACGAGGCAAGTTCGGTGCCTTTTCAATTTACGGTTGGTATGTGTAAATAGAAAGTTGAGCTATTGAGAAATTGAACTAGGGGTCTTTGTGGCCTTCTTGGAGTTCAAAATCGGGGAACGAATGAAGAAAATTAAAAAAAGGAACTTTATTTCCCATTCAATATTCCCCTTTTTATTACTAAAAGAAATGGTATTTTCGTAAGAGAAATTGAACGTAATTGTAAAAATTTTGGTCTTACAAAATTACTTCTTAGATTGAAATAGGTTGGAATATTTATGGGTATCAATAATATTACTTCCTCCCTTTAATATATTTTACCCTTATATATATGTAAGTATATATATATATATATGTATATATATATAATCATGTGTTAGAGAACGACTACAAGAAATAATGAAAATATTAGTGAAAAGTGAAATAATGTCGCCTCCGAACATTAGTATAACACAGTGCACTGTTGTTTACGTTGTGTCTGTGGTTTTTGTATTGCTCTCTTTCATTTATTCTTGTGTTTTGATAATGTATTATGGCCGCATATATCTACAAAAAATAAATACTATAAATTTAACCTTTGAGATACTAATGGGTGAATAGGAAGGCAAACATTATAAGTTGATCATGGAAGAGGAGCTTGTTACCCGTTAAACATCCTTGATTGGCAAGGTGGGTATTGCAGACATTCATGTTTATTGAATTTGTTTAATCAACAAGAGAACTCAAGGGTAATTCATAGGGGAAAAAGTTAGAATTGGCAGATTCGTTACAAAGAAATAAAACAAAGGGTCATACTTGGTAGATCTAGTTGTAGTAAAAAAACATGAATGGAAATAGAGGAGGTTGTTACCGCTTTAATCATCCTCAGTCTTTCTTCTTGGCTTCCAGATGAATAAGAGATTCCTGAAATCGTATGTTTCAAATATAAAATAAATGAAAATATAGTTGAGATAGAAAAGTTTAAACTCAATATGGATATAGATGCTATATATATTTATACAGTGACCTAGCGTTGAAATGTAAATTGTAACAGTTCTTATTATCTAAATGAAAATAGTCTCTCCAGAGTATACAAAAAAGAGGATCTGCTGTATTTAGCATCAACTTCCCAATGAACTATTTAGTTACTTCCTGTTGAAACATTAAAACTCTAGTTAATATCTGCAGGTTGCCAACCTTAGCACAAGCAGTGATTTTTAGATATTGTTTCGCCAATAGGATTTCTCAATTATTTGAAAAAACATATAAATTTTGAGAAGCACCATGTGGAAAAGAGAATGTAACTTTGGTACCGTCATAACTGTTCATTCATACTTTCTGTTGTACTGAGATATTGGCCCATTTTTCTTACATTTAGTCGTCTTTGTCGAGGAGTGCTCGTCAAATTTCTATTTTAGGGTCTAATGGGCAGGTGTGGAACACCCTTACGGTCATTTTCTCTCTCTTGAATCACCCTCCAGTGAAAGATTCCAAGCTTTAAGCCATAGGAAATTTGGGAGATCCCTGGTTGAGTGAGGCGTGGAATAGCGAGAAAGCCCAGAGAACTTGGATCCGACCTCGACACTTCCCATTATTAATGACCTTGATTTGGTTTTTCCCCCTTTTGGTCTTGTAAGAGACAAAATTTCTATTTTTGTTTTGCTTCTTCTTATGTTTTTGTAATTACATTGTCGCTTGTTTTGCTATTTTCATAGCCTTAAATAATATTAGGTGATTATGACTTATTTCTCTATTGTGGAGTATTGGTTAGATTGTAGAAATTAGTCGATGCGCGATTACGAGTTCAATGGTGAATCAAGATAAAAACAGGGGAGAAAAGGTTGCGATTGTGTCTCACCTTGTCCCTCTCTTGTGGGGGACTTCCTATTTTGGCGGTCTCACCCTAGTTGGATTGATCCCGCCGAACTGCTCAGTTGGGACTAGTTTCTAGGACAATAGATCATATGGGTTCTCCCAATTTCTAGATTTTTTCATTAAATACCAAGGCTATAATTAAGTATTTAGCATTTAGGACAACTCTTTTTAGTAGGACAGAGATTGTACACCCCAAGTCAACCCAACGGTATACACACAAGAACCCTTTCCCACTAATATAACACAACAAACATGGATATCGTAAGAATATGTGCATTAATCACATGGTTTTTAATTTGTTGTAAAACACATCAAGGGAACCTTGCTGTTACGACCCGCATGTACACCCTACAAATTAGGGCAACCCTTAGGTCGAAACAAGGAGTGATCGACCTTTTGAAGGTCTTGCAAAAGCCTCTTAGATATCATTCATTAGATAAGACATTAAAAGTGGTGCAGAAATTTAAACTTTTCACAATATATGGTAATAAGGAAAAAATCTTTTACTAATACTAAGGATAGTTTCATCGTCACAAGGCAACTGGAAGAGACGAGATAAATATCTTAGGGACACGGTCCTTTACATTGAAATAAATACATAATAAGTCTTCTACAATTATTAAAGAAGAACTTGAGGAAACATAGACTATGCCCTCGAATGTATGAGGACATACTTAGTCTTGAGAATGTAGATTCCCAAGCTTTGCCTTCTACCCTTCCACACATCTCCAACCTATGCTTATAGAGTATAGAAAAGTATGGGGTTAGTACAAACATTGTACTAAGTATGGCGTATGCAAAATCATGAAAAAAGGGACAATTTAGTTTTAACATAAAAACCATGTTGTTTTGATAAAACCTTCATAAACCAGTCTTTCCAACATAATGTAGACCATCATTTAACAAATAAGGTAGAACTTCCATATTTATCACATAAAGACATACTTATAGTAAACCCACTTATCACATAACTTTCTATCCTAAGTTATCTTAATACTCACTTACATAAATCATGAAAAGATCGCGCATTAAATCTCTCAATTACACACCCAAGTGATCCTCAAGACTACCAAGGACACACATACTTCATTTCATTTAGAAAGTCAACATTCAATTCTAAAGACACTAGAGGAGCATTCATGCATGAAAGACTTCACATAATTGTCCTCTTCTATTAGGACTTACAAGTTACACTACGTGCAATGTGAGAGTAGCATCCCGTACTACTATTCCCACCTAGTGATACTTGAGGATTCCAATGGTTGAGAACACCACAATTATCATTCACAACTACATCATAGAAGACATAACTTCAACATGCTTCTTTAACATGATACTTAAACTGACATTACTTTCATTTACATCATATAATGACCCATTCATACATTTCATATAAGGACACACCAAGACTCCCTGTAAATGTCTACTTGTGCAATGGATATACAGCATCCCATTCAACCACCTACCTTAAGTAGTACACCCTTTTAAGTAATTAGAATATACATGATTTCGTTGGGGTTTTGACATTAAAATCATCATATAAAACTAAGAGGAACTCATTTCTATCATTAAAACATTTTTATGCAAAGACCCATACTAAGAGTCAAGGAATAAAGAAGTTCAAAGTTGAAATCCTTTTTGGAAATCTCATTGAAAGGTATCCTTGAATGAAAGAGGGTTCACGGATGACTACCATACCTTAATATGAAGAAACCCACGAAATTTGGTGAAGAAAACGTGAAGAACTTGATCCTCTTCCTTGGAGCTTGAAGATCCTTGGAAATGGAGGTTTTTGAGAAATTTGATTTGATCTTTAGGGTTTTAAATGGTGGGTGAAATGAGATTTAAAATGACCTATATCAGTCCACAAATGATCCCCAACATTCTCAAAAGACCCCTACACTATTTGGACCCTTTTCCAACTTCAAATTTAACTTAAAATTGATGCGGCCAAATCTGGGACTTGGCTGCACGCTGTGAGGTCATTTTCTGATCTCGGTTCTAGAAATTCATTTGGTGTAGTAGGGTGCCTATTGGCCCTGCGTCGGAGGGCCAAAATTGAACACCAAGTGTTGGCTGCGCGTCATGTAGCAGCTTCCAATTCTAGGTTGCCTCACAACTTCGATGTCCCATGTTTGAGTCCCCCTCGGGGACCCTTAGGAACCATTAACAGTAAGCTTCACCCTCAAACTATCCCACAATCTTCACTACAAAACACTACGACACACTACTTAAACTCTGACTAGTTTTTGGACGTCTTGGGCTTTTGACTTCCAAAGACTCCCAAACATTTTGAACTGACTTATAATGCTAAAATACTATATTTTAAAACATTATTAACTCATGAAACACATGCGAAGCTCTGGTTTTACCTATTTCATTTTCAGGGTGTAACACTTGCATAAACATAAAAATCTCTATTATCCAATAATAGCCCTTTTTCTTACATGGATCTGGACCCATCCAAACAAGCTCGATGCTGCAATGCAGTGCTTTATCGCCCAAAGATACATAACTTGAAGATTATGAAGGCAAATGTTAAACGGCGATGAACGTACCAAAGGGCACATAATCGAGTGATCGGTGATCAGGACTTATTGCGCTAATGGTCATTCGCAACACATTTTTGGCAACTATAAATACATTTTCAAAGTTCTTAGTTTAGGATCAAATTTTGAATCTGAGTTTATTTGGAGAGTAGTTTTCATTATTTTTAGTTTTGAGCATAAATACAATATTTTCCTTAGCTTTGAAGATTTGAATTTCTGTTAAATTGGAATTGGGTATTGAAGATTCTTTATATTAGTCCTTTGTGATGATGTTACTAATCCTTAACTCATTTATCTTAACAAGAAACGATTCCTTTAACTCCATCAACGATAGGTCAAGGTGTTCCTTAGACTTCAACTGAACTACCAAAGACGATTTGGATTTATGATGAACCATAAAACCAGCATTAGGAGAATCTTCCGATCGAACACCCAAACGTGCCAACCTATGAACATCTCTCACTAGGTCTTTCTTTCTCTCCTCAACATGTAACACACTACCCATCGTCATGCAACTAAGAGCATCTGCAACCACATTGTCTTTGCCAGAGTGATAGAGAACAATCATGATTTAATCTTTCAACAACTCTAACCATCTTCATTGTCGGAGATTCAATTCTTTTTTTGTAAACACATATTTAAGATTCTTTCGGTCGGCATACACAGAAACATGAATCCCATATTAGTAATGCCTGCATATTTTTAAGGCAAACACCATGGACGCTAACTCAAAATAATGTGTTAAGTAGTTCTTCTCATGAACCTTAAGCGGAGGTAAGCCTATCTTTCAACTCTTTTAAGATTCTGTCAAAAGCCATAGACCACTCAAATTTCACATTCTTTTGGGTAAATGTATTCAAAAGAGAAGCAATGGATGAAAATACATCCATAGACATCCTGTAGTGGAATATCGAGAACTATAGGATTTTATAAAAAAAAATTAAATTAAGTCAATAACTCGAGGAACATAAATCATCCATTAAAATTGAGCACACCTTCTGCATGAAGAGTGGTCTCTTGTAACTTACCAATCTCATTATTTTTATTAAGTTCATTCAAATTTACATCCTCAAATTATTTGGTTTGATTTCATTAGTAAATGTTACCCTTACTTTAATGCTAGATAACATACTCCCTTCTTCGAGGCACCTAGTTGCATGAGCTCAGACTCCAAAATCAGAATTTCCTTAGCCAAATGTCGATTGGATACACTCAAGCATGCTAAACTGCCCATACTCACCGTGTTTCTACTTAAAGCATTTGCAAAAACATTAGCGATACTCGGAATATATTAAATGGTTACATCATAATCCTTAGTACCTTCATCCATCTTCGCTGTCTCAAATTCAGATCCTTTTGGGTGAACACAAGCTGCATACTACGATGATCACTAAACTCCCCAAACTTAACACCAAAGAAGTAATGTCTCCATATCTTAAGATTAAATACTACCGCTGTCAAATCCAAATCATTTGTTGGATAATTCCTCTCATGCACCTTCAACAAACGCGATGCATAGGCTATGACACACTTATAATGCATCAAAATTGCACTCAAACCAGGATGTGAAGCATCACATAAACTATATATCCTTACCTTCCACCGGTAATGCTAGAATAAGTATTGTGATCGCTAAAGTATTGATCTTATGAAAACACTCCGTACATTTTTCATTCCATTCAAATGGTATCTCCTTTTTGGTTGAATTTGTCAAGTTAGTTGTAATAGAAGCAAAGTTTTTCACAAAGCGATGATAGTAGCTAATGAGCCCCACAAAACAACTAAATTCCATCACCGAGATAGGTCGAACCCAATTCTTAACTAGTTCAATATTATGCGAATGTACCATTACTTCTTCTTTTGAAACTATATTCGCCAAAACTGCTTCTAAAATTTGACCGAAATTCACACTTAGAAAATTTCTCAAACAACCTTTATTTCTGAAGAACACCTAGAACAACACGAAGATGGTCGACAAGCTATTCCTCACTTTTTGGATAGACCAAAATTTAGTCACTAAAAACTATACAACGAGTCAAGAAATTATTTGAACACACCACTCATTAAACTTATAAAAGTTGCGGGCGCATTAGACAACCCAAACTACACAATAAGAAACTTGTAGTGCCCATAACAGGTTCTAAATGTCGACTTGGGCACATCACAAGGACTAATTTTTAACTAGTTCAAACTAGACCTTAGATAAATCTTAGAGACAACTGATGCACCTTGTAATTGGTAAAAAATATCATCTATTCGAGGCAATGGGTACTTGTTCCGAATGGTGACCCTATTCAATTGCAAGTAATCCATACATATCCTTATACTACAGTACTTTTTTGTAACAAACAAAACTAGAGCACCCCATGGAGAATCAATAAGATAATTAAATCCTTTATCAAGAAGTTCTTGTATTTGAGCCTTAAGCTCTCTTAATTCCGCCTACGCGATGTGTATAGAGGGATGGAAATAGGACGATTACTAAGTTCTAAATTAATGCAGAAATTTATATATCTATCTAGAGGCATAACCGGCAAATTAATAAGAAACAATTCTCTAATTTCTTACACCACAAAAGTGGAAGAAGTAGATGGATACTAAACGTTAACATGCCAAATATAAGAAAAATAAGCCAACCCTGCCCTACCAGTTTCGTAGCCCAAATGTAGGATGACCTTAACTTTTTTAGGAATGTACACCCCACCCCACTCTAACTTTTCAGTGCGCAGAATTTCTTGAATTACAAATATAGTGTTATAATTGAGCAAATGAAAATAGAGGGACAACCAAGTCATGCCTAAGATTATATCAAAGTCATTCATATCCAAAATCACCAAATCAACCCAAGTATGAATATCAATAAACAAAATTTGAAAAGCATTATAGGCAATGGTACTATGTCAAATTTCGAACTAGGTAGTAATATGGATTGAAGAATCAAGTATTTGACAAATCATAGAAAATGTTGCGGAAAATTGCACGGACACATAAGAATAAATAGAACCTATATCAAATAACACATTAGCCATCCAGTCACTAAGAAGAATAATACCTTTGATGACTGCGTCACACGCTTTTGCTTCATTCATGCCCGGAATGGCGTAACACTAAGCACTATCATTGTGATGGTCGACTTACTACCTGTCTTGGCTTTAACTCTACATGAAGTACTATTTTACTCACCTTCACGGCCTTGATGATTTCCTACTCGCCCACTTGTGGATGCCCTCGACAATTATTACCATTTCTTGGGGGTACCACTGCTCTAGACTGTTGTTCTGTGGAATCCATGCGCGGGTGGGGACAATCTCTCCTTATATGCCTAGATTACGCACAACTGTAAAATGTACGATTAATAGATTGTCAGGTGCCTATCAAAGCCATTACCTAGTGCCTATCATGATATAAATTATGAGGCAGACTTCCCGAGTAGTTATATGTAGAGGCGGGCATATAAGAATTAATTGTCCTAATTGCATGTTTTGGCCTCCCTGACCCTCTAAAGTAAGATGCCTGAAAGTTGACTGAATGTTTGGCTTTCATAGCAAACTCCTTGACCTATCCGTCTGACCTCACTCACTCTACTTTCTCAACAAAGTTTGTTACCTAAATAAAGATTTTCACTACAGATGTCATGCGAATAGATAATACATCAACTCAGAATTTATCTACTTTATAAATAAACGGATTCTCTCTTCATCATTAGCCGCTAGTTAAGTAGAATATCTTGAGAAGGCATGGAACTTCGACTCATAAGTAGTCATATATAGGCCACCTTGCTCCAAGTCCATGAACTTGATCCTCGTATGGAACCCAAACACAAATTGTTAAAATATTGGAACGTGGTACGTGATCCAATGTTTAGGTAGGAACGTGGCAACCTATCCATATTTATGCCAATACGTTGTAACTTATCCAACTTAGTGTGTCAGATCACAACACCCGATCCATTCAACAAGCCACAATCACAATCATAAGAATATTCTCAAAATCATACAATCAAGTCATGATCCATGACATTCATCATTCATCAATCTCATAAACATTAGTGGGATCAATTATAAAAAATTCACGTACAAACATGCATTATACTAAAGCAATAATAAACACAGATGAGAAAAATCATGAAAAAAAACAATCATAAACCTCTAAACAAGATTGAATTATTCTGAAAATCATAAAATTAAGTCATGATTCATAGCATTAATAATTCATAAATATCATGTACATTAGTGTGATAAATAATGAGAAATTCGCATCCATACATGCATTTTATTAATGCAATAAAAAACACATATTAAAAGATCATGAAATTACAACCATCACCTACCTCGAAATAAGCTTAAATCCCCTACGAAACTTGATTCTTCCCATTACGGATTCATTTCGCTTTTTATTTGTACACCAATAATTAATAGTATTAGATTTGAAGAGTAGTTCAATAGTTCCTAAGGGTTGTTACATTTCGTACCTTAAGGAAAAAAGTTAGTTTAGAAGGGTTGTGTAACATACCCAAAACGAACTAGCTTGAACTAGAGATTCACATGTGTCTCATGATTTAGTATTGTGTTAAAATAGTCAATAATAATGTTTTTAGGTAGTGTCTAAAGATTTGTGATTCTTGTAGGTCACATATCCAAGAACGTCAATGACATTCGTAAGGTATGCCTTAGAAAGTGCTTGTGTGTACTCATGTGTTTCAGCGAGATTTACTTGTTTGTCTTAGTTTAAATTGATGTGGGATGATATTAAGACCTATATGACCATGTTTACAGGTTCAAACTCAGTTTACGACTCAACCTAGGACCCACAAAGGTCCCTAGTGAAGGACCAAAGACTTGGCAAACCAAGTTGCCAAAACTGCGCAATCCACGTCCATCAACCTACTGGTCGTAGTCAAGATGACGCCCCGTCGTGTACGGGAGTAGGATGGGACTTTAACTTGGAACTCAAACCTCCAACCTTCCGTATTCAAACCCAAATGGCGCCCATCAGCATGGGCTGTCATTCAGTCGACACCTCTTTGCTTGGGTTTGCCGATGGTGGTCTAGCAAAAGCCGCTGGACGCACTGCCTTGGCTTGAGGTGTTTTGTAAATTCACCAAAAGTATTTTATGAACCTATGATGATATTTTCAGTGTTATTAAAGTATATTAAATTTATTTAAGTCCTAGACCTAGAAAAGAACCATCATTTCAAATATTATAAACCCTCTCTCAAGAAAGAACTCTCATAAAACCCCATAGAAGCTTGGACTCAAGGAAGGGCTTGGTGGGCTGGTTTTGGTAGACTTATTCATAAAAAAAAACTATAGGGTTTCTCCTCATTGAGGTATGGTTGGCATCCTTGAACTTCCTTTCATTTATGCAGCCAGTTGTAAATGATTTTAAAAATGTTTTACCTTCAAACTTCTTTAATCCTTGACTCTAAGTATGGGTCTTTGTATGAAAATATTTTAATGATTACAATGAGTTTTCATTAGTGTTTAATGATGATTTTAATGTAAAAACTCCAACGAAATAATGTTATTGCTTTTTATCAACTTACGGCTTATGGTATGGGTCTAATGAACATGATCTGATAATGCTAGAGTTATAATTTATTTATTGTTGTATTGTACTCCAGTTACTGCCCTAAGGTCTATTTTATGATGTATTATTGAGGATTTTATTATAGGTGGTTAAAGCTTCAATTAACGGTAAGTTGGTTACATTTTTTAAGTCTTATTATGAAATGTTCTTAAGTAGTATGGTCCAACTTCGGTGGTGGTGTTTATTTGCAGTATATGAATATAAATTTATGTATCCATTTTTATTGAGTGCATGAAGGCATGTTATGTGAATTAATATGATAATGATGTTATCTAGTTAATGTGCTACATGAAGCTTGTTATGTGAAGTATGAAAAAGATCATGTCTAAGTGTACTATATGTTTATGTGAAGTATGTTCAGGTGTGTAAAATGAGGAATGAAGTTATAGAATGTGAATTAAAAGGGGAATCTTGGTATGGATACTCTTCGTTAGTTGAGATGAAGTGTTTCGTACCAACCTCACTTCCTCTCAAGAGCTAGCTAAGATAGGTTGAGGGATAGATACCCTTCGTGAGTTGAGATGTGGTGTCCAATATTTTATTCCTTATCCTTTTGTAATTAATGTTTAAGACTCCATGGGGGATTCATGCTTAGCACCGTCAGGATGTGAAGAAGAGGTGGTTACAGTTTGTGAGTTGAGATGTTATATCGAATGTACCTCTTGCAATCAGTATTCTTCATATAGAGAATGACTTACTTAGTAGAATTCTTGTTATCCCTTATATTTGTTCCCGCATAGATATATTTATTGGAGAATTCATATAAAGGCTAAGAGAATGACCCTAGTAGGAAAGTGGAGATCCCTCATCCGATAAGGGTTAATGTCAGGATTTCTTGTCTAGCTCCATGGTGTATGTTGGTTAAGGCTAACTGCACACAAAAGAATGTAATGAACGAAGTCTACTAAAGAAGGTTTTACTCAGGGTAGGTGGTGCTTTGATACGCTATTTATCCATTGCACAAGTAAACACTCGAAAAGGGAGTCTTGGTGTATCTTTGCCATTAATGTATGAATATGTTTTTATGTAAAGAAATGAAGTTATGTAACTTAATGTGTAATCTCAAGAAATCATGTTAAAGTTATGTATTTTATTATGAAGTTTCTGAATGATGAATGCAATATAGCTAACCTCATGAATTACTGAAGGAGCACAAAGTGATAGTAGTAGTATCGGATACATTGCACTTTGTATATCTTAAAAGTCCACTTGGCGAAGGGAACTTATGTGAGTTCGAAAGTCAAGTATTTTCCTTTAATGTATAGCTATAAGATGTAGACTTGTACCTCAACCAATTAATCCTATAATTTGTGGTCTTGAGGGTACTTGGGTGTGCATTAAAGGAATCGTATGGGCGGTTTTTTCATGAGTTACTTTAGTGAATCTTAGGATAACCTTGGTTAGGGAAACTTCTAGGGGTGAGTTCATTGTGTTTTGGTATGAATGTGCTCATTGTAAAGCTACTTGAGTTTACTGTAAAAATTATGTCTTGGTCCTAGAATTATGAATGTTCTAGCTTATGTGATAAATGATGATTCCTGTAAAATTTTACTTCTATAATCATGAAAGTTATACGTAATCGGAATGGAAGCTTGTTTCTAGTAAAATGTATTTTTTGCATAATTTTGCATATTTGATACTTAGGTTGTTGCTTGTACTAACTCCATACTTTTCTAGACTTTATAAATATAGGTTGGAGGTAACTTGAAGATTAGAAGGAAAGCTTGGGAATCGACTCTCTGAAGACTAAGTATGTCCTCATATATTCGACGGCATAGTTCTATTTCTGTAGTTTCTAATCGCAAGACTTATTATGTATTTTCCTTTAATGTAAAGGGGCGTGTCCCTAAGAGTATTAAGTTTAGTCTTTAAGTTGGCTTGTGACGATGAGACTACTCTTTTGTATTTGTAAAAGTTTTAATTCCCCACTAATTTTCATGTCTTATGGGATGAATGATAGAAAATTGCTTGTAAAGACCTTCTAAAGGTGAAGTATCCAATAGTCCAACCTAAGGGTTACCCTTAATTCAAGGGATGTTGTTGGGTAGTGACAAACTTTATATCAGACCATAAGTTTATGGGAAGTGTAGGATCTAAAAATCTCACAGGTAATGTCTAGTAGAGTCTTGTTCATCTGTGTGAGTCACGACACACCCTGAGTGAGATGCTATAGGACCACAGAGTTCCTTTTTTTCATTACTCTTGCATTGTTCCGTAGATCTTAACTCCATAAGGTTTGTCTATTCTTTTCCCTTGTCTCGTGGTCTTCCTGATGTGATTGCTTGTAAAAGAGGGAGAGTTATCTAGTTTTGAGGGAGATAAAAGTGAGTTTTGATACTTATAATTGTTTTGTGGATACAAGAGTAGATGTGAAGGTAAGTTTTGAGGATTGTGATGTTACGCCATTTATAGCTATGTGTTATTTACGAGATTTGAAGTATTATGATTTGAAATTGCATCGTGATGTAGTTCTAAGCATAACAAGAGTTATAATGGTGGAATCTATATAATAAGGTTGTTGGCTTCAAAATAAATCTTACTTAGTTGTTGAAAAGTGAAAGAGGGAGTTTACTCATGAGTTTGAGTTATGTGGTACCTAAGAAGTTGAATGAGGTCATCCTTTAGAGTGATTGTCCTAGATTTAGCCCTAAGAAGAGGGTGTTAGGCTTAACTTGTAGGGTTAATGATTAGTTTTGATATGCATAAGTTAAGGGTTATATGAGTTCCTACATTGTGAGAGGTATAGTGAACCATTTAAGTATGAGAACTTCAATATGGCTTTACACTAAGACGGGGAGAATGAGTTGAGTAGAAAGCTAGTTGATATCCTTATCTTTTTCCTACCGTTATTAAAGCTTGAGACCAAATCCTTGGTAGTTTGGCAATGATTAAGATCCTTGCATATGAGTATGAGTCTCATTTATCCTTATGATATGAGTGCCTTTGATGCTCTAATGTTTAGTATGCTCTTGATGATATAATGATTACATTCGTAGATTTCTAGTCAACCTATATTTCTTATGTTAAGGTGTAGCTATTGATATTGATTAACCCCTTAAAATTTTTATTGTCATGTCATAATGTGAGTTAGTATGATCTTCTCTCATATTGTCATGCCTTCTTGTTGAAATCTCTTGAAAGATGAATTAATGGGTTTTAAGCATGCTTCACTATTAGATGTGCCATACACTGTAAAGGATTCATAAAATTTGACTTAATTGTATTTTTCATTATTTGTGGTTTCAATTTGTGTATAAATGATGTGTGAGAGCATGTTTATTGTTGGAGAAGGTAGTTCCTCAATAAATGAAGAAATAAGGGTGTGTTTCTTGTTATGTTTCAAAGTTGCCTATGTTGAAAATGTCAAGACCCGAGCTACCCCCGATATGCGAACACGGAACCTAGGACCACAAGTGATCCCAAGCTAAACTGCTGGCATGATCATGAGCATACTAAAGATAATAAACTGATGCGGAAGCTAAATCATAATTAAATATGAAAAGATGAGGAATACACATAGACTATAACTGAGATATTTGAAAACAATGAGTTTAATACAAAGGAAATATTAACTCAATACTAAGCTGAATCTAACTATGTATGAAATAAGCCTCTAAAATGGACTAGAAATACAGGGACAAGCCCCAGCTAAATCTAGAAAATTTAGGGCTAAATGACTAAAGATATAAATGAAACTCATTATTGTTGCCCTCGGAGAATGAGGATTCACCATTGAATCTGCAGAATTGGAGATCGAAAATCGATCTTTCCGTGATTTGGATGCTGATAAATTGAACCTACATCATGTGAAGATATAGCGCACGTATTCATCAGTACTTTAAAGGTACTGAGCATGTAGGATAGAGTAAAGCTGAAATAAAACATAACTGAACAAGCATAAAAGCAAGTATAATAATCTGACATGATAAACTAAATTCTAAGCTGATTAGATGCAATGAACAATTTATAACATGCTGAAACTTAATACTGAATAAACTGATAAATGGTCAATGTAGAGAGTCTGACTTAAATGTGAGAACTACTAATAACCGATAATAAAACAACATGAGCTAAATGTGGAGTCTGATGCATACGCCCCATCGAGAGGACCCAATATACCATGCCAAAGGTATGAAGGCATACTTGAGTTATAACTAAACTGATTGGCCACAGAGGGGACTTACAACCTACTTGGTCAGTACTTCTGGGACTATTGGGTACGCTAAACCCTAGTCCAACTCAGTAATATTCCACTCCCATGGATTCTGTAAATTTAGTAATTATGTCTGAGTTTCTGTAAAAAATGGATACCTTGAAACTCAACATGCAAACTTAGAATGCAACAATTAATATGGTAATTATGCATTTATAACTGAGGCATGTATATCTGAATTTTCTGAAATATCTGACCTAGCACGTGTAATTAAAGAACTAGAGAAATACAAAGTTGGGGATATGAAATTCATGCTATAATCTGATTAATAACATGATAATCTGATTTGGAATATATATTTAATAAATTTATGAAGTTCTATGAAAGTTCTACAAACCATAGGTTCAATCATGATAAGGGAATCATGAACCTGACTGAAAAATAGGGACCCAATGGGTGAAAGAAACCCACTAGTAAAATCCCTCATAACTGGTGATGTAATTCACGGAGAAACATTTAATTTTGGGGATGGAATTGCTGTAAACTTGATTCGTTCTTGAACTAGGGTTCTTGAGTTTTTTCTCCTTTCTTGCTTCTAATTTTCTAACTTTTGATTTAACTATGTGACTTAGATATGTTTTAGTTATGCTTCTAGGCCTAAACTTACTAAAATCTGATGATATAGGGTAAAAACGACATAATTTAGGGTTTAAACGGAGTGGGAAAGGTCTAAAACTCCCCTTAGAAAGTTGCTCTCGGACCAAACGACGGCAACAACTTATGATCCGTCTTCTGACTGACGCCCCGTTGGTGGGTGCGTCAATTGGGCCTGTTCGACATGTATTTACTAAAAAAGGCATAAGTTCTTACTCAGTGTTCTGATTTGAGCAACGTCGGTGGATATGGAGAGATAATTCAATTATCTATCTGTGGGTAGGTCATGGGACACTTAATTCATTTTGTACTATTAGTTATGACCATTTGAAGTTGACCAAACTACATTTTCCCTTAACGGTCTGCAAATTTTCCACCTATGGACCGTGCTGGTCATCTTTAGCTCTTGTAAGAGAGTGGGTGAAGGGAGAATTGATCCACGGTCACGGAATACGGACCGTCATCTTACCTACAGACCGTAATCCCATACGTCGTCCAAGACTTAGTCAAATTTTCTGGTCTGAAATTTTTGGGATTTTCTGATCCCATCGACAATTGTGTAGGACGGACCGTGGGTCAGGCTACGGTCCGTCGATGCCACCGTTGGTTGTACCTGCAGGGTTTTTTTTTATCTAAAGCCGTTTTTTTACTATTTTTGCTATGGGTTGTTACATTATCACCCCCTTGGGAACATTCGTCCACAAATGAAGACTAAACTAGTTGAAGAAGAGGGAGAGAGCTGCAAACCCTACTACTAAACACTGAGAACTGAGTTTCTGACTGAATTGAGTTACGAGTATATGCAATTACGGTTAAAATGAAAGTACAAATTGAGGGAGAATGATACTAAAACTGAATTTACGCACGAATGATTGGAAAATTGAAGAAGATTTATTACCTTATGCCGTAGTGGAATCGGAAGAAAACATGTGAGGATACTTGGCTTTCATGGCTTCTTCTGCTTCCCAAGTAGCTCCCTCTACGGACTGACTCCTCCACAAAACCTTGACTGCATCAACTTCTTTGTGTCTCAACCTTCTGACTTGACGGTCAAGCATTACAACTGTTACATCCTCATAAAAAAGATTATCTTTCACCACCACACTCTCCAATAGCACTATAGAGGCTGGATCACCCACACACTTCTTCAAGAGTGAGATGTGGAAGACCTGATGCACTGCTGCTAATTCTGCTGGCAATTCTAACTCATATTCCACCGTTCCAACCCTTTTCAAAATCTTGTAAGGGCCTACATATCTAGGACTAAGCTTCACTTTCTTTCCAAATCTCATCACCCCTCTCATAGGTGAGACCTTCAGAAAAACCTAGTCATCAACTTGGAACTCTATTTCCCCTCTCCTTACATCTGCATAATATTTCTGACGAATTTGGGCTGTCTTAAGTCTATCTCTAATGAGTTGTACTTTCTCAATAGCATAAAGGATTGAATCTGTCCCTATCAAATCTGCTTTACGTACTTCAAACCAACCAATAGGAGATCTACATCTACGCCATATAAAGCCTCATAACGGGCCATCTGAATGCTGGAATGGTAGCTATTATTGTAGGCAAACACAATAAGAGGAAGATTATCATCCCAACTACCCTTCAAATTGATCACACAAGATCTTAACATATCATCTAAGTTCTTAATTGTACGCTCTGCCTGCCCATCCTTTTGTGGATGAACTGATGTACTTAGGTTAACTTGAGTAGCAAGACTTTTCTGAAATGACTTCCAGAACTGAGAGGTAAGCTGAGGACCTCTATCTGAGATGATAGAAAAAGTAACTCCATGTAACCTCACAATCTCATTAATGTAAAGCCTTACGTAGTTTTCTGCCGAATATGTAGTTTAGACTGCCAAGAAGCGAGAAGATTTAGTCATCCTATCAACTATCACCCAAATTGAGTCATGCCGTCTGCGAGTACGCGGTAGTCCGGTGATGAAAGTCCATATTGATCACATCCCACTTACAAGTAGGAATATCAATCTGTTGAGTCAAACCCCCTGGTTTCTGAAGTTCGAGCTTGACTTACTTGCAATTGGGGCACTTACTCTGAAACTCTTCTATATCCCACTTCATGCCATTCCACCAATACACTTCACACATATAGCAGTACATCTTTGTGGAAACTGGATGAATAGAATACCTAGATTTATGCGCTTCTCCAAGAATATGCTTTCTTCAATCGCCCACATCAGGAACACACAACCAACCCTGGTAGCGAAGTACACCATCTCCCCCTAGGGAGAAAACCTTCACTCTAGGATTATGGACTGCACCCTTAAGTTCAAGAAATATTGGATCACTGTCTTGCTTTTCCTTAACCTACACTACCAAAGACGATTCTACCCCATTTTGAACTTGTTACACCATTATCAGATATGCTCATAAGGCAAACTCCCAAGCGAGCAATCCTGTGAACATCCTTCACTAGCTCCTTCCTTTCGTCATCAACATGGGCTACACTACCCATGGATAATTTACTAAGAGCATCTGCTACTATATTCGCCTTACTAGGATGGTAAAGCACACTCATATCATAATCCTTAAGAAACTCAAGCCATCTCCTCTAGCAAAAATTCAACTCTTTTTGGGTTAACACATACTAAAGGCTCTTATGATTTGGGAACACATCTAAATGAACACAATACAAGTAGTGTCTCCCAATCTTGAGTGCAAACACCACTACTGCAAGCTCGAGTTCATGAGTTGGATAGTTCTTCTCATGAACCTTAAGTTGTCTATAGTCATAAGCTATCACCTTACCTCGCTGCATCAGTACACAACTTAGGCCAACTCTTCATGCATCACAATAAATCACATAACTATCTGAACCCTATCGTAGAGTCAAGACAGGAGCTGTAGTCAATCTTGTTTTCAACTCTGCAAAAATTTTCTCACAATCATCTCACCATTGAAACTTGACCATCTTCAGAGTCAACCTATTCAATGGTGAGGCTATGGAGAAGAAAATTTCCATAAACCTTATATAATAACCCGCTATACCTAAGAAATTTCTTATATCTGTAGCAGAGGTAGGTGTGGGCCACTGTGTCACTGCTTCTATCATCTGCGAATCCACTCGGATACCTTCGCTAGATACAATATGACAAAAAAAACAACAGATTGCAACTAGAACTCACATTTACTAAACTTAGCGAATAACTGGCGATCCTTGAGAGTCTGTAGAAGAACTCTCAAATGACTTGCATGTTCTTCCTCATTCCAAGAGTAAATGAGGATATCATCAATAAAGACGATAACGAACAAGACCAAGTACTGTTTGAAAACTTTGTTTATAAAATCCATGAAAGCAGCAGGAGCATTAGTTAGTCCAAACGACATAACTACAAATTCATAATGACCATACAAAGTTTTGAAGGCTGTTTTTCGGAATGTCACTATCTCCTACTCTGAGCTGATTATACCACAATTTGAGGTCTAGCTTTGAGAAATGGCTAGCGCCCTGAAGTTGATCAAGCAAGCCATCAATTTTGGGGATGGAATACTTATTGTAGATTGTGAACTTGTTCAACTGTCTATGGTCAATGCACATTCTGAGAGAACCATATTTCATCCTTACAAACAACACTGGTGCACTCCATTGTGAAATACTAGGTCTGATTAAAACGTTATCTAGAAGGTCTTTCAACTGCTCTTTCAATTCCTTAAGAATTGCTGGAGCCATTCTGTAAGGAGAAATAGAAATAGGATCGGTATCTAAATGGAAATCAATTTCAAAGTCAATTTCCCTTGCAAGGGTGGGGACAATCTCTCTATATATGCCTAGATTTCCCACAGTTGTAAAATGTACAATTAAAAGATTGCCTGGTAACTATAAAAGGCATGAACCAGTGCCTATCCTGAATTAAATTATGAGATGGAGTTCTCGAGTAGTTATATGTAGAGGCGGGCATAAAAAACATAATTGACCTAGTTGCAAGTGTTGTCCTCCCTGACCCTCTAAAGTAAGATCCCTAAAAGTTTACTGAATTTTTGGCTTTCATAGCCAATTCTTTGGCCTATCCGTCTGAACTCACTCACTCTACTTTCTCATTAAAGTTTTTTACCTAATTAAAACTTTTCACTACAGAGGTCATGCGAATAGATAATACACGCACCTCATAATTTAACCCCTTTATAAAAAAACGGATTCTCTCTTCATCAGTAGCAACTAGTTGAGTAGAATATCTAGAGAAGACATGTAACTTCGACTCATAAGTAGGCATATACATGCCACCTTGCTCCAAGGCCATGAACTTATCCTTCTTGCGATACCTCAAAGTCTTAGGCACATAATTGCTGAAAACATAGCATGAAATTGTGTCCAAGTAAGTGGAGGTAAAACTAAAGATCTGCACTTCACTTAGTCTCTCCAACACTACTTAGACATACCTTGAAGCTTAAAAATCACAATCTCAACCCCATGATGATGGCCGATTCCCAACTTATGAAGAATCTCATAGCAATCTAAGAAGAACTACTATGCATCCTTACTATAAAAATCATTGAACATGTGCAGTTTCAATTTCAAGAACTTGATCAATATCTCATGCTCATGACCAATCATAACAGAACCCAATAATGGATGGAAGAAAGTATCGTTACCTACATTTCCACCTACATTGGGGAGAATGATAACAATAGGGTGATAAGGGGAGCCCGAGTTGCTTGAACAGAGCGAAGAACACCAGGACAAACAAACCCTTTCAAGAATGACATGATCTATTGAGATAACACTCGATCTTTGGGACGAATAAAAGTAGACCCAAACTGCATCTCTTACTCTTGTACAACATTCTATCCATTCTCAACCTCAACATTCTCCTCTAATTCTTCATGTTGCGTAGGAGGGTTCTCATTTCTGGGAACATTCTCAAAAGAAGATCTATCCTTGTAGGCCCCACCCTTCCTTGGAATCTACCGTAAGACATTTTTCTACCCTTGCCTCGACCGTGACCTCTAATTGTAGATTCCTATGATTGAGCATTGACTGGAGCTACAAGACAAACACTATTGAATCTATTGTTAGCCATTTGCAAACAGAAGAGTGAATGAGGTTAGATAGTAATTTGAATTGCCAGTTATCAATTTGAAATAAGTTATAGCACGAAGGAGACAAGAGAAAGTTGTGATATTTCCTTAATTAGTATAGTCTCTCGAATAAAAGTACATATGTCTCTGTACTATTCCAAAAGACTCTACTAAACTCATTTTGGTACATCTAGATTAAAAAAACTAGGCTCTGATACAAACTTTTTTTCAACCCATTCAATCATGATTGGCACCCACACTAAATCGTCGTTGGTAGAACAATTAATAGTAATTATCTAAACAAACTAATAAAAATACCAATGCATTTAAGTTACTGATGAAAGTGAAATGATAATAAAATGAAATATGGAGTTTCCATAAATTCCAAAAAAAGTATAAAAAAATCAAATGTGGGAGATACGCTTAGAAACATGACGTCAATATAAGAAACCTCTAATAGATCCATAAGTCTAAACAAGAAGGGCCTAGCCGAAAACTAATGTTCTAATAACTAACTAGAAAGTCTATGTCTGAAATTTTGACATAAACAAAAACAGAACTCATGGTAGCCCAAAAAAATAGGCTCACCCTTGAATTCATACAGTCATTGATCTTTAATGCGAGGTATATCAATAGTCACCTGAAGGTGACTTGTACTCAATAAAGAAAGAGCATGTGATACCGTACAAAACAACAATATACTAGTAGGATCATGCGACTATCCCACTAAGTGCAACATACATATGTCATTAAAAATAAAAATAACATGCATACACCGAACGTGGTACGTGATCCAATGTTTATGTCAGAACGTGGAAACCTATACATATTTATGCCAAAAAATGGTAACTCATCCAAGTTAGTATGTCGGATCACAACACTCGATCCATTTAACAAGCCACAATCACAATCATAAGTATATTCTCAAAATCATACAATCAAGTCATGATTCATGACATTCATCATTCATCATTCTCATATACATTAGTGGGATCAATAATGAAAAATTCACATACATACATGTATTATATTAAAGCAATAATAAACACAGATTAAAAAAATCGTGAAATTACAACCATCACCTACCTCTGAACAAGCTTGAATTATTCTCAAAATCATAAAATTATGTCATGATTCATGGCATTCATTATTGATCAATATCATATACATTAATGTGATAAATAATGAAAAATTCGCATACATACATGCATTATATTAAAGCAATAATAAACACAGATTAAAAAATCATGAAATAACAACCATAACCTACCACGAAATAAACTTGAATCCCCTTTGAAACATGATTCATCCCATTCCGGATTCGTTCTGCTTTTTATTTCTCCACAAATATTTAATAGTATCAGAGTTGAAGAGCAGTTAAATAGTTCCTAAGGGTTTTTTCATTTCGTACCTTAAGGCAAGAAAGTTAGTTTGAAGGGTTGTGTAACGTCCCCAAAGCAAATTTGCTTGAATTAGAGATTCACATGTGTCTCATGATTTAATATTGTGTTAAAATGATCAATAATAATGTTTTCATCTAGTTTCAAAAGTTTGGTGATTTTTGGATATCAAACATGCAAGAACGTCCAAGACTTCGGAAGGTATGCCTTAGAGAGTGCTTGTGTGTACTCATGTGTTTTAGCGAGTTTTACGTGTTTATCTTAGTTTAAATTAATGTAGGATGATCCTAAGACCTATATTCCAAGGTTTACGAATTCAAACTCAGGGTAATAATCCACCTAGGACACATAAAGGTACCTAGTTAAGGACTAAAGACATGGCAACCAAGTTGCCAAAATAGGGCAATCCACGCTCATCAACCTACTGGCCGAGTTAAGATGATGCCCCGTTGTCTAGGGGCATAGGTTGGGACTTGAAATTGGAGCTAAACCTCACAAATTACACATTTAGACCCCAACAATTCCATCAGCCGTCATTCAGTCGATGCCTCGTTGCTTGGGTTTGCCGATGAAGGTCCAGCAAAAGCGGCTGGATGCACTGCCTTGGCTTGGGGTGTTTTGTAAATTCACCCCAAGTATTTTCTGAACCTAGGATTATATTTTAAAGGTTTTTAAAGTATATTTAATTTATTTAAGTCCTAGACCTAGACAAGACCCCTCACTACAAATATTATAAACCCTCTCCCAAGAAAGAACTCGCCAAAAACTCATAGAATCTTAGAGTCAATGAAGGGCTTGGCGGGCTAGTTGTGATAGACTTCTTCATAAAAAACGAGTGAGTTTATCGTGATTGAGGTATGGTAGTCATCCTTGAACTTCCTTTCATTTATGAAGCTACTTGTAAATGATTTGCAAAATGTTTTACCTTCAAGCTTCTTTATTCCTTTTATCTAAGAATGGGTCTTTATGTGAAAATGTTTTAATGATTAACATTAGTTATTATTAGTGTTAATGATCATTTTAATGTAAAAACCCCAACGAAACAATGTTATTACTTTTTATCAACTTATGGCTTATGGTATGGGTCTAATGAACATGATCAGATAATGTTAGAGTTATAATTTATTTATGGTTCTATTGTAATCTAGTTACTTCCCTAAGGTCTATTTATGATGTATTATGGAGGATTGTATTATAGGTTATTAAAGCATCGATAAATGGTAAGTTGGTTATATTTTTTAATTCTTATTATGAAATTTTCCTAAGTAGTATGGTCAACCATTGGTGGCGGTGTTTATTTGCAGTATATGTATTACGTATCCACTGTGATTGAGTCAATAAAGGCATATTATGTGAAGTAAGATGATAATGATGTTGTCTAGTTAATGTGCTTCATGAATCTTGTTATGTGAAGTATGTTAGAGATCATGTGTAGGTGTACAACATTGTTTTTTGAAGTAGGCTAAAGTGTGTAATATGAAGAATGTAGTTAAAGAATGAGAATTAAAAGGGGAGTCTTGGGGTGGACACTCTTCGTTAGTTGAGATGAAATGTTTGGTGGTAACATCACTTTCTCCCAAGAGATATCTAAGATAGGTTGAAGGATAGATACCCTTCGTAAGTTGAGATGTGTTGTCCATTATTTTATTCCTTATCTTTTTGTAATAAATGTTTAAGACTATATGCGATATTCATGATTAGCACCGACAGTATATGAAGAAGACTTGGTTACAGTATTTGAGTGGAGATGTTGTATCGAATGTACCTCTTGCGATCAGTACTCTTCATAGTACAGAATGAGTTACTTAGTAGAATTCTCCTTATCCCTTAACTATGTGTCTGCATCAGCATAGCTATTGGGGTATCCATGTAAAAGCTAAGACAATGACCCTAGTAGGAAAGTGGAGATCCCCCATCCGATAAGGGTTAATGTCGGGATTCCATGTATAACTATCATGGTCTATGTCGGTTATTTCTAACTCCCCACAAAAGAATGTAATGAACTAAGTCTCCTAAAGAATGTTCTACTTAGGGTAGGTGGTGATATGGGATGCTATTTATCCACTGCACAAGTAGACACTCGAAAGGGGAGTCTTGGTGTGTCTTTATCATTAATGTATGAGAGTGTTGTTATGTAATGAAATGAAGTTATGTGATTTAATGTCTAATCTCAAGAAAGCATGTTAAAGTTATGTTTTGTATAATAAAGTTTATGAATGATGAAGGTAGTGTACCTAACCACATGAATTAATGAAGGAGCACAAAGAGATAGTAGTACTATGGGATGTTATTCTAACATTACATTCTGTGTATCCTAGAAGCCCACTTGGCGAAGGGTACTCATGTGAGTTCGAAAGGCAAGTATGTTCCCTTAATGTCTAGCTATAAGATGTCGACTTGTACCTCAACAAAGTAATCCTACAATGGGTAGTCTCGAGGGTCACTTAGGTGTGCATTGAAGGAATTGTATGGGCAGTTCCTTCATGAGTTACCTTAGTGAATCTTAGGATAACCTTGGTTAAGGAAACTTCTAGGGGGTGAGTTCACTGTGTTGTGGTATGAATGTGTTCACTGTAAGTCTACTTGAGTTTACTGTAAAATTATATCTTGGTCCTAAAATTAAGAAAGTTCTATTTTATGTGATAAATGATGAGTCTTATACTATTCTACTTTTATATTCATGAAGGTTTTCCGTAATCGTAATGGAAGCTTGTTTCTACTAAAATGTCATTTTTTTTGCATGTTTTTGCATGTGCCATACTTAGTACATTGCTTGTACTCACTCAATGCTTTTCTATACTTTATAAATATAGGTTGGAGGCAAGTATAAGATAAGAAGGAACGCTTAGGAATCGCCTCTCTTAAGACTAAGTATGTCCTCATATATTCGACGGCATAGTTCTATTTCTTTAGTTTCTAATATTAATACTTATTATATATTTTCCTTTAATGTAAAGGGGCGTGTCCCTGAGAGTATTAAGTTTAGTCATTAAGTAAGCTTGTGACGACGATACTACTCTTTAGTATTTGTAAAAGATATTTTCCTTATTATTCTTAATCTCGTGAAAAGTTTTAGTTCCAGACTACTTTTCATGTCTTATGTGATGAATGATAGCAAATGGCTAGTACAAGACCTTCTAAAGGTCAAGTACGCAATAGTCCGACCTAAGGGTTATCCTTTATTCTACGAATACTTTTGGGTTGTCACAAACTTTATATGAGAGCTTAAGTTTATGGGAAATTGTTTATGATCCAAAATTCTCACATGCCATATCTAGTAGAGTCTTGGTCATCGGTGTGAGTCGCGACACACCCATGATTGAGAGCCTATAGGAGGGCAGAGTTCCACTTTCTTCATTACTCTTGTATCGTTCCGTAGAACTTAACTCCATAAGGTATCTCTCTTCTTTTCCCTTGTCCGGTGGTCTTCTTTATGCAATTGCTTGGAAAGGGGAGATTTTTCTAGGTTTTGAGGGAGAGAAAATTGAGTTTTGATACTTATGATTTTTTGTGGCAACAAGAGTAGATGTGAAGGTAAGTTTTGAGGATTTTCATGTTACGCCATATATGGCTATGTTTGATTTACGAGATTTGAAGTATTTTGATTTGAAATTTCCTGGTGATGTAGTTCTAAGCATAGTAAGATTCATAATTGTGGAATCTATATATTATGGTTGTTGGTTTCCAAATAAATCTAACTTAGTGGGTTGAAAGAGAAATAGGGAGTTCACTCAATGAGTTTGAGTTATGTGGTGCCTAAGAAGTTTAATAAGGTCATCCTTAAGAGTGTTTGTCCTAGATATAGCCCTAAGAGGAGGGTGTTAGGCTTTACTTGTAGGGTTGTTGATTAGTTTTGATATGCATAATTTAAGGGTTATATGAGTTCCTACCTTGTGATAGGTATAGTGGTACATTTCACTATTAGAACTCGAAGATGGATTTACCCTAAGACGGGGAGAATGAGTTGAGTAGAAAGGTAGTTGATATTCTTATCGTTTTTTCTATCGTTATTCAAGCTTGAGACCAAATCCTTTGTAGATTTGAAATGATTAAGAGCCTTGCATATAAATGTGACTTGCATTTCTCCTTATGATATGGGTGGCTTTGATGGTCTAGTGTTTAGTATGCTTTTGATGATATCATGATTACATGGGAAGATTGCTAGTCAACCTATATTTTTCATGTTAAGGTGTAGCTAATGATATTGATTAACCCCTTCAAATATTTATTGTCATGTCATAATGTATGTTCGTATGATATTGTCTCTCATATTGTCATGCCTTCTTGTTGAAATTGCTTGAAAGATGAATTAATGAGTTTTCAGCATGCTTCACTGTTAGATGTGCCATACACTGTAAAGTATTCAAAAAAATTGACTTAATTGTATTTTTCATTATTTGTGGTTACAATGTGTGTATATATGATGTGTTGAGCATATTTAATGTTGGAGAAGGTATTTCCTCCATATATAAAGAAATAAGGGTGTGTTTCTTGTTAAGTTTCAAAGCTTCCTATGTTGAAAATGTCTTGTCAATGAGTAGTTGTGTTCCTTGCTAAGTTTATGAATTAACTTTGAATGTTTTGACCTTAATTTTTTGTGATATATAATTTTATTTGAGTCCTTTATGTCCTTTAAAAGTGTTTAGTGTCATTCGAGGACGAATGCTATTCCAAGTGAGGGAGAATCTAACGTCCCCAAAATGAACTAGGTTGAACTAGATATTTGCGTGTGTCTAATGAGTATTTTTTTGTTAAAATTTTCAATAATGTTTTTTTGAGGCAATTTCTAAAGTTTGGTGATGTTTGGAGGTCAAATGTCCAAAAAAGTCCATGACGTTTAGAAGGTATGCCTTAGAAAGTGCTTGTGTGTTATCATGTGTTTTAGCGAGTTTTACCTATTCGTATAAGTTGAAACTGATGCGGAATGATTCTAAGACCTATATGAACATGTTTAGGGGTTCAGACTCTGGGTACAACTCCACCTGTACCCATAAGGGGCCCTAGTGAAGGAACCATGACTTGGCAACAAAGCTGCCGAAACTGGCAATGAACGCACAACAACCTACTTGATTTATTCAAGACGACGCCCCATCATCTAGGGGATTAGGTTATGATTGGACCATGGAGCTCAACCTTCCAATCTTCCAGCTTCAGACCCAAACGACGCCCAGCAGCACGGGCCGTCTTTCAGTCGATGCCCCGTTGCTTAGGTATGTCTATGGTGGTCCTGCAGAAGTTGTTGGATGCATTGCTTTGGCTTGGGGTGTTTTTCAAATTTACGCAAGTCATTTATGAACCTAGGATGATAGTTTTAGAGTTTCTAAGTTATATTAAATTGATATAGGTCCTAGACATACATAAGACCCTTCATTAAAATATTAAAAACCCTCTCTCAAGAAAGAACTCTCCAAAAACCCCATAGAAGCTTCGACTCAAGGAAGGTCTTGGAGGCCTGGTTGTGGTAAAGTTTTTCATAAAAGTTAGCTGGTTTATTCTAATTAAGGTATGGTAGTCATCCTTGAATTTTGTTTCATTCACGAAGCCACTTCTAAATGATTTCAAAAAGGCTTTTAACTTCAAACTTTTTTATTCCTTGACTCTAAGTATAGGTCTTTGTGTGAAAACTTTTTAATGATTAAAATGAGTTTTACATACTTTTTAATTATTATTTTAATATCAAAACCCCAAGGAAACCATGTTGCTTTTTATCAACTTTTGGCTTATGGTATGGGTCTAATGAACTTAATTTCATAATCTAAGCATTAGTTTCTTTATGGTTGTATTGTGATCTAGTTACTTACCTAAGGGCTATTTTATTATTTATTATTGAGGATTTTATTATAGTTGGTGAAAGCTTTGATTAATGTTAAGTTGTTTACATTGTTTAGCTCTTATTATGATATGTTGTTCAGTGGCAATGTCAACCTTTGATGGAGGTGTTTATTTGAAGTATATGATTATGAATTTACATATGTATTAAGAATGAGGACATGAAGGAATATTTTATGAAGTATGATGATAATGATGTTTTCTTAATGATGTTCTTTATGAAGCTTGTTATGTTAATTATTGTAGAGATCATGTCTAAGTGAACTATATGTTCATGTGAAGTATGTTAAAGTATGTTATATGATGAATGAAGTAAAGAATGTGAATGAAAAGGGGATTCGTGGGGTGGACACTCTTCGTTAGTTGAGATAAAGTGTTTAGTTGCAACCTCACTATCTTCCAAGAGCTTTCTAATATAGGTTGAGGGATGGATACCGTTTGTGAGTTCAGATGTGGTGTCCAATATGTTAGTCATTATCCTTTAGTAATGAATTTAATACTCCATGGGTGAGTTATGCTTAGAACAAAGAAGATATGAAGAAGATGTGGTTACACATCGTGAGTTGATATGTTCTATCCAATGTACCTCTTGAGATGATTACTTGCCGTAACAAGAGAATGAGTTACTTAGTAGCAATCTCCTTATCATTTAAAGATGTGCCCACATAGTTGTATCTATTGGATAACCTATGTAATGGCTAAATGAATGACTCTACCTAGGCAAGTGGGGACCCGATAAGGGTTAATGTCGGGATTCCATGTCTAGCTCTCACGGTCTATGTTGGTTAAAGCTAACTCTCCACAAAAGAAATTAATAAACTAAGTCTCATAAAGAGTGTTTTACGTAGGGTAGGTTGTGATATGGGACACTATTTATCCATTGCACAAGTAGACACTCGAAAGGGGAGTCTTGGTGTGTCCTTATCTTTAATGTATGAATGTGTTGTTATGTAATGAAATGAATTTATATTACTTAATTTCTAATGTCAAGAAAGCATGTTAAAGTTATTTATTGTATACTGAAGTCTATGAATGATGAATGTAGTGTACGTAACCCGATGGAATCCTCAAGGAGCATAAAGCGCGAGTAGTACAATGGGATGCATTGTCACATTGCACATTATGTAACTTACAAGTCAACTTGTGTAAGGGTACTTATGTGAAGTTCTGATGAAAGTATGTTCCTTTAATGTCTAGTTATAAAATATGGACTTGTACCTCAACGAAGTAAGACTATAATGTGTAGTCTTGAGGGTCACTTGGTGTGCATTAAAGGAATAATATGGGCGATTTCTACATGTCTTACCTTAGTGAATCATAGAATAACCTTTGTTAGTGAAACTTCTAAGGGGTGAGTTAACTGTGTTTTGGTATGAATTTCTTCAATATAAACCAACATGAGTTTATTGTAAAATTATGTCTTGGTCCTAAAATTATGAATGTTATTTTAGGTGATAAATTATGACTCTTATACTATTTTATTTCTATATTCATGAAGGTTTTAATTAATTGAAATTAAAGCTTGTTTCTACTAAAAGGTCCCTTTTTGCATGTTTTTGCATATCTCATACTTAGTACATTGCTTATACTAACCCCATACTTTTCTATACTCCATAAGTATAGGTTGGAGGCGAGTTGAAGATTAGAAGGAAAGCTTGGGAATCGACTCTCTCAAGACTAAATATGTCCTCATATATTTTAGGGCATAGTTCTATTTCTTTAGTTTCTACTATTAAGATTTATGACGTACTTTCCTTTATTGTAAAAGGGGCGTTTCCCTATGATATTATGTTGTGTCTTTATGTTGGCTTGTGAAGATGAGACTACTCTTTTGTATTTATGAAATGTCTTTTCCTTATTATTGTTAATGTCGTTAAAAGTTTTGATTCCACACTACTTTTCATGTCTTATGTGATGAATGATAGCAAATGGTAGTACAAGACCTCTGAAAGGTCAAGCACACAATTGTACGACCTAAGGGTTACCCTTTCTTCTAGGGGATACTTTCGAGTTGTGACATGTTATCTCTGCCACTTATTTCGAGTGGTACTCTAGTGTTGAGACTCGATCTTAATCTATTTAATCATTTTTAAAATGAGGTTTCCAGACCTATATTAATATAATAAACTCATTTAAAAAGGTTAGAGCAGAAACGACTAAGAAAGTCGTTGACATCTGGAAACTAGCTAATTTGCTTTAGTTGACGTCCCTATGTTTGGTGAAGGTTTTAAGGTGTCAAATGAAGTCCAAAACTTGTAAAGAGACCTTAAATAGGTGTTATGTTGTATAAAGGGTCCAAACGTCCAGTAACGACACCCTAAGGACCATCCGAAAGGTTTTTCGGGGAGGACCCAAACATGGGAGCAGGCAGAAGTGGAGGTATAGCGTGGGACGCGCGCTTGTCTTGACATTTTCTGCCTGAAGATTTGAGAGGCAACCTTGATACACGAGGCTGACACACACCTCACTAACTCAACTCAAAATTCAATAAAAATGACGGGATTTGCCCCTCGACGCGCAGCTACTTCCCAGAATTGTTAAAGTCGTACTATTGGTAATTAAGCTTATTAAAATACCAATTTAAGTGGAGGGTATTTTGGGTAATTCATAGTACAACTATATAGTGATATTAGGTCAGTTTTAGACCACTTTTACACGTACCAAACCATATCAAATAAAATTTTTCTCATTCTCTGCAAAACACTCTTTTCTCCAAACTCCATTGAAGAACAAGAAGAGCTTAAGGACGAAATCCTCAATATTTTCATCCAATTTTTTTGATTCTTCATCAATAAGGTATGGGATTTTAACTCTTTGATTCCTTTACCCATGATGTCCTTTCAAGATATGTTTTCATGAACTTCAAATACTAGGGTTTTTACTCTACAAAACATATTTTCTTCCTAACCCTAGATTGATGACTTTAATGAAAAGTAAGTGTTTTCTATAGAATATTCCACACGATTTGATGAGTATTTTGTTATTTATGTTTGAATTTCGTGTGAATCATGTTCTTATCTACAAGATGGTTTTGTATAATGTTTCTACTACTCGATAATATAAAAACGTAGAGATTGGAACTAAGACTAGAATGAACTCTTATATGACTCTTTCTTTTACCCTACATTATGTGTTGATATTGTGCATGATTTGAAGAGTTGTTATTGATTATTACATTGAGTATTTTACTATTTTATGGTTATGAATGTTGTAAGTCGAACATAAGTTCTTGAATGAGGTTCTTGGAAGCAAGAGGTAGGTCTTGTAAAGTTGTGATTACTTTACCATGTTTATATTAGCCTATAAATCATGATGCTATGTTATGGACGTATTTAGGGTGTTTCTATGTGAAAATATTGGGCAATGAATATGCTAAATGTGAGATCATGAAAAGAAAACGATAAACGCAGGTTACGATATCCTCTTGTATTCTTTAACAAGATGACTATGTTATGTTAATCTCACAAACAAAGGGTTAGAATGAAAGGAAACTCTCATATAATACCAAAGAGATCATAATCATGTTTATACAAGGAGTTAATCTTCAATGACCTATGATAGGTTTATGATAAAAGAAAACTTAAAGGTTATTCAAGAAAAGGGACTTAAGCTAAGCACCGATGAAATACATATGAGAGGTGTCCCTTCCCTAGTTGGAAGGTAGGTTCATAATGACTCTCATGAGATTGAGGCTGCCATGTATGTGGAACTATGGGTCTGTAATACATCTCATAGTTCTTGAACTATGTTTCCACCATTGGATACTAGCTAGTGTATCAACGTAGAAAGCTATTTCATGTTAGGTTCTACTTTGGCAGGTAGACCACCTTTTTTCATTGTGGGGTTTTATGACACCGGATTTGATGTTTAGCTCACATGGCCTATGTCGGTAAAGGAGAATGTTCCCTCATGTAAAATGAAGGAGAGGTAAATGAATTTTTCCTAGGGTGACTTGAGGAGTCCACTTAGTAGAGGTAGCGGTATGGGACTCTACCTAGACATTGCAAATGCTTACTCTATTGGAATTCCTAGGAGATTGTTCTTATGTAATATGATAACATGAAAGTTATATGCTTATTATACATGATGATACTCTTATATGATGTTTGTCATTATGATAAATATGTTATTGGGTTATATTGCTATATTAAGTGATGACTAATTAAGTTAAAAGTTATATGAATCAAAGCTTTACTTATGGTCTTCTATATTTCACATGACCATTGCACTTGTAGGTTGGGGATGGAATCAGTGGTAAGTGTTTTGTATGTTATGTTATATTAGGAATATCCTATTGCCATCATGTTCCTTTGGATTCTTTTGTGTTAAGGCCTATATGGAATATTGACTATTTATAGGCTAAGTCTAGCATTGTACTCTTAGATGGTTTTATATATGTGAGACAACTTCATAGAATATCGTATGGTTTATGAATGATAAGTATGAAGTCTAAGTGTACTTCAAGTATAATGTAAAAGTTTTAATTTTTCCGCAATTTTTTTTGGTCATATGTTATGATGAATACTAAGGGCTTGTCTGGGTCCTCAGTGAGGACGCCGCCGCCGGTCTCATCTGGGGTATGCGCTCGGGGTGTGACAGGTGTTGATGTAGATATGTTTACCCATTACAAGATCCATAAATATGTATTTACTCAGAAATAGATGAATCTCATACAGGGGAGGTGGTTAGAGTTACTCAAGGTTTATAACATGAGTATTGTTTTCCACCCAAGTAAGATTAATGTTTTTGCTGATGCTTTGAGTAGTTTTTCTAAGGGTAGTACTGCCCATGTTGAGGAAGAGAGACTTTGTGAAAGATGTGCATAAACTTGCACGCTTGGGAGTCCGACTAATGATTTCCATAGAAGGAGGAATGATGGTCATAAATGAGGTTGAATCATCATTTGTGTCATATGTACAAGAGAAGCAAGACGAAGATCCCATTTTTCTTGAATTGAAGGAAAGTCTCTATAAGCAAAAAGTAATGGCTTTTGAACAAAGGGGAGATGGAGTGTTTAGGTTACAACGTAGATTGTGTCTACCTGGAGTAGATGATATCCAAGATATAATCATGGATGTAGCTCATACTCTACATATTCCAGTCATCAGGGTTTCACAGAGATGTATTGTGAATAGAAAGAGGTTTATTGGTGGTATAGTATGATGAAGGGCATTGCAGAGTTTGTGGCTAGTTTACCGTATTGCCAACAAATTAAATTATAGCATCAAATGCCCGGTGGTTTTGCTCAGAATATAGAAATTCTAGAATTGAATTGGGTGACGGTTAATATGGACTTCCTCACAAATTTAGCAAAGTCTCGCAGGGGGCATGATTCTATTTGGGTGATTGTCGATAGAATGATAAAATTAGTCCATTTTTTCCTTGTGAGGACTGAATATTAAGTAGAATATTATGGTAAGCTATATATATTCAAGAGCTGTTAAGACTTCATGGTCTTCCTGTCTCCATTATATCAAAGAGAGGTGCACAATTTACTGCACAGTTTTTTATGTAATTCCAAAAAAGCTTAGGTTTAATGGTAAACTTAAATACTGCTTTCATCCTCAAACGGATGGTCAAGAAGAGAACACTATTTATAACTTGTAAGATATGTTTAGGAGATGTGTTATTAATTTCAAAGGGAATTTGGATGATCACCTACATATCATCAATTTTGTTTACAACAATAGTTACCACTCTAGCCTCCAAATGGCTCCTTATGAAGATCTTCAGGGAAGAAGATGCAGAACTTATATTGGATGGTTTAAAGTTGGTGAAGCAGGGTTGATAGAACCATATGTATTTCATCAAGAAATGGAGAAGGTTAAAGTGAATCAAGAGAGATTGAAAACGAAACATAGTCATCAGAAATGCTACAGAAATTTGAGGACGTGAGAGTTAGAGTTTGAAGTAGATGATTGGGTGTATTAAAAATTTTCACTCAAGAAAGATGTTATGATGTTTTGTAAGAATGGGAAACTAAGTCCCTCTGTCACTACCGGGGAGCACCCCTAGAAGTAACATGTCCTACTTTACCTCTCGGAGGTCTTATAAAAGCCCATAGTTATTAGTCATTGCATTATCATAGGTAAATTTAGCGGAAATTTTAAACTCTCTTAGCACATCATTGATAGAACATTACTTTAATTATATATAAAGTATCATAATACATAGTTAAAGATTCTAGTCTCTTTTTGCCATCCTAGAATCTGCATAATTAGAGTATACTAGGGACACAACCTTTAAAACATAATTCTTAAGTATAATAATCCAAAACATTATAGTAATCCATAACTTAGGAAATCCTTTGACATAAGGATTTCTTTCGTTGAGCTAGGGAATCACATATCAAGCTGCTCATTATTAAACACATCCCTTAATTATCGTTTACCAACACTTTGTGTAAAAGGTAGAGAAGAATGGAGTTAGTACGAGAATTCAGTAAGTATGACAACCATGCAAAAACATGCATTTAAAAGGGATATTTTAATTGAAACCATGCATCATGCCTTCTTGTGAAAACTTTATAAAACTTTGATACAATAGCATTTATACAAATCACATACTTCATATAGGCATCATATAAAATCATAGAGTTCATTTACGGAAATTTAAAGTCACATTAGAGTAAGCATTTTCTTTCTTCACATTAAGCATATTTCTCCTTTAGAGTGAATCCTTTTTATTCATAATTCCTTACCCTCCCAAGTAACCCTCTAGTGATACTTTCTGCAATGCATCACCTTAAGGCCACAAGGAAAAACATTCAAACAATATACATAAGTCAAACACATACTTCACATTACACTTAACATAAGACTTTACTCACAATCCTAATATAAGTCTACTAGTTCAATATACATGTGAAGCCCTGTATCCTCACACATACTTAGTAAACCTATCATAAGAATATAAGCATCATAACCTATACTTCATACACAAACATATCAAAAACCACCTTCATTATATAATCATTAAGACAAATTTTATGCACATAAGGATAGGACCACATCATAGGCTCATACCATACATTTCATCACAACAAGTAGACAATACTATAATGCCATGCATAAAGACATAAACATATACATACACATTAAAACACCTTTCTGGGATATTCTTTTAGATCTACTTATGCAAGGCATAGTTAAACTCTCAAACCCCCACCTACACTAAGCAACTTCCTTAGGTTATCCTAGTTAGGGTCTAGTCATTTACTTCCATGGTCCATTTTATTTTGGGGAAACTATAGCCTTAACTGACACTAAGACCATGGGTGCTACATGGAATTTGGTTTTGTAGATCCTTACACCAATGGAAGGTGTTCTACTTACATAAATTAGAACATTAACACATGTTAACATACTAAGTGATAACACTTGCTAGATCCTATGTTGGAAGCATGGTTTATAGAACTTAAAGGTACATGTGGAAACCCGCTTTATGCCAGATGGGGCATTATAGTTATCCACTTTTGGAAATATAACTCTATGCCCTTTTGTATATGAGGATAACCACCTCGTGTGTAACAACCCTAAAAATTGATATGCTAAGTAATGCTTAATGTCTCTAGTGTGCCGACGATTAGACCGGGTTCACGCGGAATGATGCGCATTGAACAAGAACTCTGAACCTTTGTGACAGACAAGCAAACTAACTTGGGGAGTTATTTCAGCTAGGAAAGGTTGGTTCCATCCATGTAGGGCTCCCGAATATGAAGATTTACCCAGATGAGTCTTTACCGAACTTAAAAAGGGTAAATCTTAAGTTAGGAGGGTCTACGGGTAAAATGGTCTTTTTCAAGGATAAGATTAGTATCGTAATTACCCTAAATATGTTATTAATTATTTAATTAATAAGGTGGAGGGGCATTTTGGGGAGAGGGGGCCGAAAATTGGCTTTTTGAGTGAAGTCTTGCTCCACCCGGGTTCAAGCCTAGCTTGAAGCGATGATTTGATTTTTTTTTAGTTTCTAAATTAATTTAATTTATTAATATTTATTAGCTGATTTAATAAAAAGGAAAATAAGTTTTTTATTAAAGATTTGAAAAAGTCCTAGTTTGACTAATTCCATAACTAAAACTCATAATCCTAGGAAAACTCCCACTTCTGACGTCTATCTCTTCAACCCTCACGATCAAACCATTCTATTTCTCACGTTCTGCCTAAACAAAATACAAGAACAGAAGCATATCAAAATTTCTTCACACTTGAAGAACTCACAACGAAAATTACAAACAAAGAACTAATCAAAAACGTTACGCAAGAGGGAAGATTATTCCGTCGAATTGGTGTTGAAGTTGAGGGGATTTGGACGTGATTCTTTGAGAATGTTTTGCGCGGAAAGTCAAGGTTTGAACCATAGAAAAGGTATGGGTTTTCTTATTCTTGTTCCCTTTTCCAGGAGACCCTTAGGACTCAGATGAATCTATTCCGGAAACAAGCCTTGTTCCCCTTTACATGTTCCCTATCACTAGCTCCCATTGATTCATAGGTTGGGTATGTTTGCTGTTATATATTAGGCTTGTAATGTGTTTCCTTTATGAATATATTCATAAATATGTGTTTGGAATCGTAATAATGAGAACCTATATTGTACGAAAATATCTGTTTATGTGTTTGAAATGTGTAGCCGTGACTTTGCACACGGATTGAAGCATGAAAATGACTTGTTTTATGGTTGTGTTTCACGTGCACAAACCTTTTTAAATCGTGATGTTCATAAGTGATGTAACAATGTTGATTTGAGTGCAAACTCTTTATCGAATGTGATCTTCAAATGCACCAAAAGAACTAACTAAAACTACTCAAACGTATATTCATTAAACGTGAAAGAGGTGAGAAAATAGGATGCAAAAATGTGATTAAGATTTCCAGCATTGTGTTAGCTTAGATTCGGCAAAAACAAGGATAACAACATGAGATTTTAAATGATTGAAAAAAAGGTGAGATCACTAGGGATTGAACCCGAGACTTCACACGTGAAAATCTTCAAAAAAAAATTGAATATAAAGTAGCGAGGTTAAGGGGGGATCGAACCTGGGTACTCTTGACTGTAAAGTTCATGAATTTGACTAAGGCTTATTATAATTAGTTAAAAGTTAAAATAAGTGAGGCACACAGGATTCGAACTCGAGAATAGAAATAAAGAAATGAGATGAGTGGGGTTCGAACCCACTAACTCTAGGAGAGATTTAAGTAAGAGTTAAAAAAAATGAGGTACGTGGGATTCGAACCCACAACCTCTTGGTAGAAAGAGAAGGTAAGGAGAAAATGTAAATTAAAATAAGGTGAGGCTGTGGGGATTCGAACCCAGAATCTCTTGAACTGATGAGGGAGTAGGGAGAAAAATAAAGGAGAAAATAAAATGTGGAGAGTGGGGATTGAACCTACAACCTCTTGAATGGATGACAGAGTTAGGAGAAAAATAAAGGAGAAAATAAAATGTGGAGAGTGGGGATTGAACCTACAACCTCTTGAATGGATGAGAGAGTTAGAAGAAAAACAAAGGAGAAAATAAAATGTGAAGAGCGGGTATTGAACCCACAACCTCTTGGATAGGTGAGAATGTTAAGAGATAAATTAAAAGAAAGAAATGAACTTGTGGGTGATTGAACGCACAACCTCCTATCCTTAAAACGAAAAAGGAGAGGAGAACAAGAAATATATATTATTGGGTTAATGGGAATTGAATTAGGGTCTCCCAAATATGAAAAATGCAGTTATCAAGTTTAAAATAAGATTAAGTGTTGTTCAAGGGATTCGAAATCGGGTTCCCTTTCCCAATTTTGTATTAAAGCATAAGTCATATGTAAACAAACATTTAATGAATGCTGCCTTTAAAGATCGAAATCATCATATTGACATATCTACAAGATTCATAAGTCATGTACCACATAAACATTGGTAAACATAAGTCACTTAGACAAACTAAGAAAGAAGCCTCATGGCTTGTATTTGTGGACTGATAAGTCTAGCATAGTTTTAAAAGTAAGTGATCCTAAGATGTATTTGATAAAATGATGTAAACCCTAGAAGGGTTAAGTAAGAGTATGAAACACACTAAATGGCAAAGTGCATTGACATATGATGAAATGAACATTCACGTGAATTGGTGAGTAATTATGAAAAGCAAATGTGTTAAAGTTAATGAATGAGGTGACAATATTATAATAGGCTAATGTGAATGATGAGAGCAATCAAAAATGAGCCTAAGTAAATGTTACCAAGAAGTATTGACATAAGAGAGTGTAAAGTTAATGAAGAGAGAAGTCTCTATGAACACTCTAATGAAAGTATTCAATTTAATGCACTCTTACTACTAATGAGGAGATGAAAAATCATCTAATGAGATATGATGTCCTCATGATAGAAGCCAACTTCCACAAAGTATGAGTTGAATGTAATGGAACATTATACTAAGCACTGATAGGCTAGCAATGAGCGGTGATGCCTTCCTTCGGGAAGGGCGGAGGTTCATGTAACTCTAATGAGATGAGACTGTCCGGCATGCCGGGTATGCGTATCCTTAGATCTCCTACTCTTTGAACCTATACTTCCAATTTAGGGATCTAGCAGGGTTCGAGTCCCTATATACGCTAGCATGTTTGGGTCACTTTGGCCGGTTATTCCACCTCTTTTCAGTGTGCGGTTAAACACAGGATTTCATGATTCTCACATATCTATGTCGGTTAAGGTTAAAGTTCCCAAAGAAAGAATGAGGCCAGCCTCAAAGAATACACATAGTGAAATGAATGATACCTACGGTTTTAGGATAGGATAATCACGAGGTGCGCTAGACTTAAGTAATGACACTAGGTTATTCGTGCTCATTGCACAGCGAACCCGATGAAAGTCTTAAACTACATCATAGGTATGACTAGTGTTTGCACTAGTATATGGTAGAATGAAAATGAAGTACGTATTAATGAATGAAGAAGACTCTGTGATTACTAAAGAAGGCTCCCTAGATGAGGTCCCATATGTTGGACACTCATTATGGGAAGTCCTAATGTCAAGTCCATCATTCCAAGATCTCATGGCATATGAAAGAATGATATGAACTATGTGATATGTTATGTGTAATATGTTGTTTGTTGTTTGCAAAATGACAAGTATGATGATGCGTGTTAGTCTCATGGCATGACTTTTTGAATATAAATTTGGCAAATCCACAAACATGACTTTCCATAATTCATATCATTAGGAGTGCATGTCGTTTGTGTGTGCTTCCATATACCCATACTTAGTACAAGTGTTTACTAATCCCATACAACTCTACACTTTTAGTTGCAGGAACAAGCAGATACTAGAGCTTACAATACGACGCTGCAGCTATCCAGACGTGGAGCATTCATCCAGACTTTGTAGGCCCTCATGCTTTCGAGGACGCTTTCCAATTAAATTCTAGCTTAGATATAGGTTTGAGTTCGTGGAGTATGTTCCACTAGCATTTCTTTCTTCAATTATTTTCAGACATTCTATTGGTGACATTCTGGCAACTTTATATTCTATAGAGATATGACTTTTTAATTCAATTGAGTATTTTGGTATAACATGGTTGTTGTGAACGATTATGAACTAATGTAGATAAATCTTATATGATTATAATGTACACTACTATGAAGTATATGTATACTTCAAGTAAATAAAAGTTTCAAATTTTCGACTAAAATTATCCTAGATGATGTAACGATGACGTATGTAGTCTTGTGTGCGACCTCTCAGAGGTCAACGATTCCGGTATCTTCTAGGGTCTAGACTCCACTGGTGACAGTTTGTATCAGAGCTCTAGCTTAAATTTCGAGGGTAATGAGTTCACATCAAACACATTGAGTAGTTTCTAAGTCATGGTAGTGAAGTGCACCACTATCCTGAATTGGAGACTGCATGATGCGTAGAAATATTCCCTTCTTCTGATCTTATCGTGCCATATCTAATGTATGATACCTTGGTGTTATGAGTATATCTAACATCAATTATACATTTTCAAAAAAATGAACATAAGAAGGAACGTTGATCGGGGAAGAGCAGAAGCAGCTGCTGGGGGCAACCAAGTTCCTCCTAGGCCCCAATTGCAGAAATGGAGATGCTTGTTAAAACAGCTGCGTTGGTAGATTTAGAAGTAAGTAAAGACCTGGTACAGATGACCCAAGCCATCACGTTACAAACTTAGAGTATGACAGCCTAGACAGAGCAACAATGTGTTCCCAAGAAGAACCCACCTGCCAGCACCATGGCTAGTAGGTTAAGGGACTTCATGAGGATGAATCCACATGTTTCCACTGGATCTAGGATTGCTGAGAATCTCGAGGAGGATTTTAGGGTAGCCAAGTTGCATGCCAACATGGGAATTTCAAGGCAAATGGTCCATGTCAACAAAGTCGAGGAAAGCAGGAAGAGGAAGAATACTAAGGTAGGGAATAAGTCAAGGTAAGCTAAGAAGAATATATCAAGGAAGAGTAGTACTGAAATCAGTGTTAAGCCCAGGTTTTTGAAGGGAGTCTCCTACAAAGGGGAGTCATGTTCGTCCAAGGGTCTACGCTTTCCTTTGTAACTCCTTTGCTTGCTCTCACTTTGAAATATTGCCTGAAGTATTACATGATCCAATAGTGCTTAGTACACCTTTAGGAGAAAATGTAAGAACTGATAGAGTATACAATGATTGCCCAATAGTTGTATGAGGTTAGACTTCTTACTCTTAAGACAAAGTTTCTTTGTTAATGCACTTTTTGTTGCTACTTTTGACTGTGCATAGTTGTTAAGGTATGATATGACTGACGTTGTACTACATTATAAGAAGTGTCATTTGGGGACAAATGTTCTTAAGGGGGGGTTAATGTAACAACCCTAAAAATTGATATGCTATGAAATGCTTAATGTGTCTAGAATGCCTACGATTAGACCGGGTTTACACGGATTAATGCACTTAGAACCAGACCTTTGAACCCTTGCAAAATACAAGCCAACTAACTTGGGGATTTAGTCGAGCTAGGAAAGGTTTGGTCCAGCCATGTAGGGCTCCCGGATGAGTCTTTACTGGACTTAAAAAGGGGAAATTTTAAGTTTTGACGATCCAGGGGTAAAATGGTCTTTTTCCTGGATAAGGGTCGTATCCTAATTAGCATAAATATGTAATTAAATATTTATTTAATAAGGTTGAGGAGCTTTTTGGGGAGAGAGGGCCGAAAATTTGCTTTTTGAGTGTAGTCTAGCTCCTCCCAGGTTCGAACCTAGGTGGAAGCGATGATTTAGACTATTTTCTTGAGTTGGTAAATTAATTTTATTAATTAATATTTATTAGATGATTTAAGAAAAACAAAAATCAGAGTTTTTTTAAAGATTTGAAAAATTCCTAGTTTGACTAATTCCCAAACTAAAACTCCTAATCCTAGGAAAACTATCACTTCTCAGATCTATCTCCTCAACACTCACGATCAAACCATTCTTTTTCTCACGTTCTTCCTAAACCACATATAAGAAAAGAATCATAACCAATGTTCTTCACACTTGAAGAACACACATAATAAATGTTACAAACAAACAACTAATAAAAACATTATTGGTGTTGAAGTTGAGGGGATTTGGACGTGATTTTTGGATAAGGTTTTGGGCAGCAAGTCAAGGTTTGAACCACATAAAAGGTATGGGTTTTCTTACTCTTGGTCCCTTTCCCAAGATGCCCTTAGGACTAATATGAATCTATTCCGAATCTAGGGTGGTTCCCCTTTACATGTTCCCTTTCACTAGATCCCATGGATTCGTAGTTTGGGTATTTTTTCTGGTAGACTTTAGGCATGTAATGTGTTTCTGTGATGAATATGTTCATGAATGTATGTTTTGAATGGTATGAATAATAACCTATATTTTTCGAAAATATGTGTTTATGTGTGTTTAATGTGTAGCCGTGATTTTGAACACTGATTGAAGCATGGAAATGACTTGTTTTATGGTTGTATTTCATGTGCACACACTTATTTAAATTGTGATGTTCATAAGTGATATAAAATTGCTTATTTGAGTGCAAACTCTTAATAGAATGTGATCTTGAAAATGCACCTAAAGAACTCACTAGAAACTACTCCAAACATATATACATTTAACATGAAAGAGGTGATAAAATAGGCTGAAAAATGTTATTAAAATTTCCAGCATTGTGTTAGCTTAGCTTCGGCCAAAACAAGGATAAAAACATGAGATTTTAAATGTATGAAAAATAGGTGAGATCACTAGGTATTGAACCCGATACATCACACTTGAAAAGCTTTAAGAAATGAAAATAAAGAAATTGGGTCAACGGGGGGATCAAACATTTGTAGCCTTGAACAAAAAGTTGGTGAATTTGACAAAGGCTTATTATAATTAATTAAAAGTTAAAATGAGTGAGGACATGGGATTCGAACCTGAGATCCCTTAGCCATTTTCCCTAAGCTAAAAACAGAAATAAATAAATGAGAGGAGTGGGGTTCGAACCCAATACCTCTTAGTCATATTTATGGAAAAGTTAAAAGAAAAATAAAAAATGAGGTACGTGGGATTCGAACCCACAACCTCTTGGCAGAATGAGAAGGTAAGGGGAAAATGTAAATTAAAATAAGGTGAGGCTGGGGGGATTCAAACCCGCAACCTCTTGAATGGATGAGAGAGTTAGGAGAAAAATAAAGGAGAAAACAAAATGTAGTGAGTGGATATTGAACCCACAACCTCTTGAATGGATGAGAGAGTTAGGAGAAAAATAAAGGAGAAAATAAATGTGGAGAGCGGGGATTGAACCCACAACCTCTTGGATAGGTGAGAAAGTTAAGAGATAAATTAAATAAAAAATAATGAGCTTGTGGGGGATTGAAGCCACAACCTACTTGCCTTAAAACTAAAAAGGAGAGGAGAACAAGAAAGAAATAGCATGGGGTTGATGGGAATCAAACTAGGGTCTCCCAAATCTGAAAAATGCAATTATCAAGTTTAAAATAAGATTAAGTGTTGTTCAAAGGGTTCGAAATATGGTTCCCTTGCCAAATTCCTTATTGACACATAAGTCATACATAAATAAATATTTAATGAATACTTAATCTAAAGATCGAATTCAATATCATGGCATATCTACAAGATGCATAAGTCTTGTGTCACATAATCTTGGGTAAACATGAATCACTTAGACAAACTATGAATGAAGCCTCGTGGATTTTATGTGTACACTCATAAGTCTAGCATACGTTTAAAAGTAAGTGAGCCTAATATGTATGTGATAAAATGATGTAACCCTAGAAGGGTTAAGTAAGAGTGTGAAACACACTAAATGGCCAAGTTCATTGACATATGATGAAATGAACATTCACGTGAAGGGGTGAGTAATTATGAAAAGCAAATGTGTAAACTTAATGAATGAGGAGACTATATGAAAATATGCTAATGTGTAAGATGAGAGAAATCTCAAATGACCCTAAGTAAATGATACAAAGACATACTTACCTATGAGAGTGTAAAGTTAATGAAGAAACCAATCTCTATGAACACTCTTATGAAAGTTTTGATGTTAATGTATACTTAATACTAACGATGAGATGAGAAATCATCTAATGAGCTATGATTTCCTCATTCTTGAAGCCAGCTTCCATGATATATGATTTATATGTAATGGAACTTTATACTAAGCACCGATATGCTAGCTATGAGTGATGATGCCTTCCTTCAAGAAGGGCGGAGGTTCACGTAACTCTAATGAGATGAGACTGTCCCGCATGCCAGGTATGGGTCTCATTATATCTCCTAGTCTTTGAAACTATACTTCCAATATAGGGATATAGTTGTGTTCGACTCCCTATATACTCTAACATGTTCGGGTCACTTTGGCCGGTGATTCCACCTCTTTTCTGTGTGGGGTTAAACACTGGATCTCATGATGCTCACATGATATATATCGGATAAGGTTAAAGTTCCCAAATAAAGAATGAGGCCACACTCAAAGAATAAACATAATGAAATGAACGATACCAAATGTGTAAGGATAGGATAATCACGAGGTGAGCTAGACTTAAGTAATTACACTAGGTTATTCATAGACATTGCACAGCGAACCCGCTGAAAGTCTTAAACAACTTGATAGGTATGACTAGTGTTTGCACTAGTATATGGAAGAATGAAAATTAAGTACACATTAATGAATGCAGAAGACTTTGTGATTGCTAAAGAAGGCTCCCTAGATGAGGTCCCATATGTTGAGCACTCATTTTGGGAAGTCCTAATGTCAAGTCCATCATTCCAAGATCTCATGGCAAATGAAAGAATGATATGAACTAGGTGATATGATATGTGTAATATGTTCTCTCTTGTTTGCAAAATGATAAGTATGATAATGCGTGTTACTCTCATGGCATGACTTTTCGAATATAAATTTGGCAAATCCACTAACTTGACTTTCCATAGTTCATATCATTAGGAGAGATCTCTTCTTAATCGTGCATGTCCTTGGTGTGTGCTTTCATATACCCATACTTAGTACAAGTGTGTACTAATCCCATACAACTCTACACTATTAGTTGCAGAAACAAGCGGATTCTAGAGCTTACAATACGACGCGGCAGCTATCCGGACGTGGAGCATTCATCCAGACTTTGTAGGCCCTCATGCTTTTGAGGAAGCTTTCCCATTAAATTCTATATTAGATATAGGTTTGAGTTCGTGGAGTATTTTCCACTACTATTTCTTTCTCAATTATTTTTAGACATTGTATTGGTGCCATTCTGGTTACTTATATTCTATGAAGATATGACTTTTTCATTCAGTTGAGTATTTTGGTTTTAGATGGTTCTTGTTAACGATTATGAACTAATGTAGATAAATATTATATGAGTATATTGTATCCTACTATGAACTCTATGTATACTTCAAGTAACTAAAATTTCAAATTTTCCGCTAAAATTAACCTAGATGATGTAACGATAACGTATGTAGGCTTGTCTGCGACCTCTGAGATGTCAACAATCCCGATCTAGTCTGGGGTCTAGAATCCGGTCATGACAAAGTGAGGCTTATAGTGACCTATCTTTCTACAATAAGAAGGGACGCCCCTCAACTTCAAGTTCACTCGGTGCTAAGCTAAGGTCCCTTAATGGAAGAACCGTTATTAATATTACTTTATAAAATTAGTCTTAAGCGATTTATATCCTTATATGCTTAGCATATATGTCATAGATTAGATTTCATATACCTAAATCATTTGAGAAATCCTTTCACATGAACATAGTTTATGTAAGCACCTATCTATTTTAGGGTACTTGAGAACACCTTTCAAGTGCCCCTCTATTTACTAGATAATAATACATGTGTGTATATACATATATATGTGAGCAATCTATAAGATAACACAATAAGACACATGTTCATACATTAACATAATCATGCATTCATATTAGAGTACATAAAAAATGAAACCTAGGAACTATCCAATCAAGGAACACATGTGCTATGCATAGACAAGGTCCCATAACCTTGCCCATACTAGTACACCTATCAAGTCATCCTACTTAAGGGATACTTAATCATACTTCATGAACATACACATTACATGCATAGTAATAGACACAAGTGCACATGAGCATACCCTTTCATTATACAACATGAACCTATACTACTTGTAAGCATACATAATGTGTAAGTGTGTGTACACTGGTCAAAAGGATTACATAAAGACAATCAACATGATATTGAGACAGCCTCCCTCTTAGGACCACAATACACATTCTAGCATTGATCTCACAACAAAATTTAGCATTGGAGGCAAGCTAACTTCTTGTTACACTTAAGACTCTTAACATAAGCAAATCACACATTCATATAGAGGTAGATAGGTAGGGGACATCAACCATAACAATTCATTAATGGAAGCACTGAACCTATCCCTAACATAGCCATTCACATGCTTATACAATAAAAATACAACCTAGATCATATCTAGAATAGAATACTAGGCATGAGACTTCACATTGGGTGATCATCATCATCACATATTCATAACACAATTAAATTTAAGGCCATTATCACATCACATATATGATAGCAATAAAGTAAACATTGCCACCATAAGTAAAACCATACAAGACAATTCCATACGAGGTTTCATAAACTATCAATAATATAAGAAAGTAAAGGCGATAAGCAATCTTACCAATTTCGCACCCTTCAATAATAATTGATAAATACTTATTTTTCATCAAAAATACAATATAAGGAAGTATCTACAAGTATACTTACATAAACTAAAACTTCATTCATGTATTATGAAGTCAAGATTACGGTGAGTACACTATATTCATTAATTGCTAGGCAGTAGAGTAATCTAGATCACTCTGCAATTTCCCTTGCACTTACCATCAACCATCATTGATCAATAATATAATTGTAGTGAAGAAGCTAAAGACAAAACAACATAAACTAAATCATGCTTCATACACCCTAGAATTGAGATCACATCATGCACATTACATTATAAATATATAGGCTAGAAAAAAATAGATCAATCTTTAGCAATTCGTTTGTATCGATTCACATTGGATCAATTACACCTAATTTATCATCACATTACAATGTAGCCAGTAGCTAAGACAATTAATCATGATCGAGTCACATAAAAACCATATAGCATCCAGATCACAAGATACTACATTATAGAGTAGTGTTATTCAAATCCTTCAAAACGTGATCCTTATGGATCACTCATAAACAATTAATCATCAATGATCATACTAAGGAGTATATATAAGCATATTAACATCATTGAAACACAATTCAATTTACATAAGCTCAAACACTCGAAGCCCATACATAGGTAAAAAGAGAGCATGGTTTCATCATGCAATTGGATTGAAATTCACATTACAATCATCTTATTAATATCAATTCATCATGAGGCAGCCTTTAAAAATGTTTTGAGAAAGATCCCATTGCTAGATTGAAGAAGGAGAAAGAACTCTCTAGATGTTAGATTAACTAGAGATGAAGGACTACCATACCTCATTATAAAAGAAAAACACTGAAAATTTATGAAGAACCCATAAGAATCCAAGAACCAAGATGCTGTTGAGTTTCATCTCCAGTGGAGGTTTCTAGAGAGGATAATTTCGGACAAGTAAGTCTAATTTGAATTAATGGATTCAGAATGGAGTTGTAACTTTTTTTATCAACTTAATAAACCCAAAATAAGAAAATAAACCAACCAAGGTAATATTATCACGAGGGATGAATTTTCCATTCACCCCTTAAATGGAAACAACGTGCATGGAAATTATTGCAAGCATCATCGATGAGAGCAGTCGACTCGACGTCATTTGGTCGACGAACCGTCCTACTTCTCTGTCGTTTATGACTGCAACTCCTTATTGGAGGGCTTATCCACAATTCTAAGTGTTGAGTTACTCCTCCCATCAAAGGGGCGTCCATTGAGGCACGGGGCGTCGATTGACCGCTTGTCAATGGTAGTATCTTGACAGACTTTGGGTCCTCCTTGAAGGCCTCCTATGGGGACCTTGGGGTGTCGTACTAGGACGTTTATAATGTAAATGAAAACCTCAATAAGTCAAGGACCTTACACACAAGTTACACTCAAAACAAACATTCGCAACACATCCAAACTTGCTAGGCACACTCAAGAGACACATGCACATCTCAAAGGGTAAACTTTTGAACGTCCTGGACTTTCTTTGACGTTTAACTCTAAGCTTTATGAAACTTAAAATACTACCTTTAAACATCATTATTACTCATATAAGTACTTCATAAGCCAAGTACACGTACATAAGAACATAAAAACATCTATGGCCTCTTGGTGACTAGTCATCAAACGTCTTGGTCGTCCAATGACTTTTCACTTCCAAATAACGTCAAATCACTCATGAATACTTTAACATACTTTATTAACATGTTAAAAATATAATAGGCATATTTGAGTCTCTTCAAACCCTAACTCACTTTTGGGGTCTTACACCCTAACTGATTTAGGGGTCTTACACTTGATTAGTCATGGTTCATCCAGTGTTTCACATCTCAATGTTAAAGAATTCCATGGGATATATATCATTTATTATACCACTGAAGATATTGGGATCAATGATAGCTTATGTTAAAAGGATATTGATATTCAGATTCTAGTTTTCCAATTTCATAAGTTGAGAACAAAAGAGGTAGTATCAGTTAAAGTCCTTTGGAGGAATTAATTTGTTGAGGAATCTAATTAGGAAGCTGATGATGACATGAATAAGAGATATCCACATCCTTTTGAATCCGGAGAAATTAAAGACTAAGGAACTAATTCTTTTCCTAATACTTTTTATATTATGAGCAAGCATGTTGTTTGTTTTCATTTGCTTGTTTGGTGTTTGAACATGATGTTGCCACCCTTAACCTAGTAAAAATAATCTAATTCAAGGATGAATGTTCCCAGAGGGGAGATATTGTAACATCTCAAAATTTAGAATTTTTAGGAAGAAGCTAATAATTGGAAATAGTCATTTTCTGAAAGAATGAGAAATTTGAAATTTTTTAAAGTCAAAATAATTTGAATTTTTGTCAAATTCAAATGACATAACTCCTTGTGTAGGATGAGTTAGGTGTATTTCCAGATATGTTCCGATCTCTCTTTGAACAACCTTTCCAAAGCCACTGAGTTTGCACGATTCTGAGTTTGTATTAATAAGTTATGTCGTTGGAAGTTGAGTTGTTTGTATGAGGGAAATGTCCAACCCTGATTGAAGAAGCGTAGTTTGGTATTTTGCTTACCCTTTTATTTTAAATTTTTTTTTTGTAATAGCTTAGGCGTCTAAACTGAACTTAGTCAGTTTACGCTATTAAAAATTAGAGGTAGGGTTTTGGGAGAAATAACACAAGAGAAAAGAGAAGAGGAAAATCAAGATTCACAAAGAAAGATTGATTTTTGTTGTGGATTCACCAAGGAATTAATCCTTCAAAGTATGTGAGTCTTTCATATTGTTGGGTTTGTTCACCCACGCACCAAACATGTTTAATTCAGAAAAATTCAAGTAAAAGAGTTTGAACTTTAATATGAATGTCGTTCTAAAAATTGGGCTGAATTGAGAAATTTTATGGGTCTTTATGCTGAGTTAGAGTTTTTATGAGTTATGATCATGAAGTCTTATGTGGGGTATCGGAATCTAAAATGAATTTGAGAACAATAGTTAAGTTCAGAAGAGTTGGGGCTAAAAAACAAAGAAGAGGAAAGATCGAATAAGGAACAGGTACTAGGTCATGAGAAGTTAATAAAATTTTCAGAAGTCTTTCACAAACGTTTTTACTTTGTTTTATGACTTAATTTCCAAGTTAAGCAAAAAGAAATGTTTTGAAGTTCATTTATTTAAATAAGTATATACGAACTATGTATTCCTGAGAGTTTAAAATATTTTAACATTTGAGAAAGAAAGGGAACATAATTCCAAGAGAGCTTTTAAGCTATGCTTTGCGTAGTTATCTCAAATTAAAGAAAAACTTCTGTTTTTACAAAACCGAGAGCTACGTATATTTTGGGAGTAGAATAGAGCAATGATATGGGGATGCGAGTTCATCTCACTCAAGTCTCCATATACCATGAAGCCATCATTGGTAGTAAAGGATCATACTTTTTAGATGACTCTTTAATATGCTTTAAACATAAGCTAGTGGATCCATTAAGTTATGTTTCTATATGACAACAAAATATAAGACAGTTTTGGAAGCGTAGGCAAGATCTTGTATCACAACTTAGGCTCATAGTTGTGGTTTTTGCTTAGAGAATGTCCCACATAAACTATATTACTTTATTTTATAAGTAAACTTGAACTCGTTATTGTATGATCTTTAACGAGCTTAGTTGTTTTTTTTCTATTATATAAAGCTTTTCAAATATTGCATGTGTTTCATTGCTTTATTTTGAGATAAACTATTCTTGAGATTAGAAGAGCCAAGCTAAGTGTTTCTTCTGATTTTTTAAAAAAGTATATGTATTGTTTAACATTCCAACTCGTACTCTCGTGCATTAAATGTACTGATGCCAGTTCCCTGTAACACTCCGAAAGTCAAAGACCTATTCTACAGTCTTACATGAGTGTTTATGGTTTGTAACATTGATTTTAGGTAAAAATAAGGTTTATAAGTCATGTAGGAAGTTTTAGAGTAAAGACGTCAAGAAACGTCCATGACGTCTGTAGACTAGTGAAAGAGGAGCTAGTGTGCCTTAACCTATTTCACAAAGTTTTATGAGTCCGGGTACGTATCCCCAAGGACCACCATAAGGGTCCTTGAGGAGGACCCAATATTTTTGCCCAATAAGCTGTCACAAGACAGTGTCCACCTACGGTTGCACGCGACAAGGACAGGGCGCCGATTCCTTCTTCAACAATTACTAAGCCATTTTTTCAAAATGGACAATTTCACAAATCTGTAAACTAAACTATGGATGTGCAAGACGGTTCGGTAAACAGGGCGTACGTTGACCTACGGACCGTAGGTCGTGGTCTTGTAGGTCATGCCTGAGTTTCCCTGTTAAGTTTAAGTGACTTCATTTAATTGCTTAATTTATTAGGGGTTTAATTAGGGATTAAGGGGTGGTTAATTAAGTTATTTAAATGACTATATAAACTAACCTAAGACTAAACCCAACTTACCACCACACAATTCCCAAACCCACATTGCTCTTCCTTCTCTCTACTTTTTCTATCCCAAAGAAAAGTCGATTAAGGGAATGTTCAAAGGGTTCTAGGGAAGAAATAAGGTCAATTTATCCATTATTATCCAAATATTAACAAGTTATGGGAACCTCTCACCTTTGGATTCTATTCTCCAAAGGGTTCTTCTCAAGTTGGTTTTCAAAAAGATGATTTCATATGGGGTTTTATAACGCCTTTAAAAAGGACCTAGGTGAAACTAGGGCGTAATATGTCTGTCATGATTATTTAAAGTCATAAAATGGTTACTAATATTTTTTATAGGCAGTATATAATGTTTGGAAGTGTTTGAGGGTCAAACATCCAAGAACGTCTGGAAACTAGTCGAAGTTAAACTAGTGTGTCATACTATTCTGAAGCGGAGTTTTGCGGATTGTTTGAGGGTATTATTAATTATCTATGGTTCCTATGCAAATAATAACATGTAAAGGTTCTAAACATCCGAGAACGATGCCCCGGGACAAGCCAAAGGATCCCAGGAGGACCTAAAAATGGTCCATCGAGCTGCCAAGCAGCCAAGATCTGGAGGTTGATGCGCGACACAAAGCCAACAGTGAATGGGAAAAAGTATTGCCCTCCGACTTGGGGATGTAACTAACCTATATATATCAAAATTTTCCAAAAACAAGATTTGAAAATGGCTCCGCGACGTGCAGTAAACTCCCAAATTTGGGCGCATTGTTTTTATGCATGATTTGAATAATTTAAATTTTAAAATAAGTGCAAGGGTCTTTTACGTAATTTTGTTATGACTTATCGAAGGTTATTAAGTCTTTTTATATCCCTAAACTCACCAATCAAATCCAAACCTCAACTTAAAACAAAACCTCTCCATTCGTCTCTCCAAAACCTCCATTGTTGAAGCTTGGGAGATCCAATGAACAAGACTGATTTTCTCAAGTTTGCTCCATTAATTTTTTGGGCTTTTCATCACAATTAATGTAAGGCCTTCATACTTGAATCTATTTTCTTCAAGGATCCGATCTTCAATGTGATTTCTAAAGTCTCTTAATGATGAACTTGTCCAATTTTGTAATCTATCCATGGTTCTTGCATTAAATATTTTGAATCATTGTATATTGATTGAATTTTTGTTAATTGATAATTTTACCATAAAATCTCAATTTATTCATGTAATTCATGTAACCCTAAATTTGAATACTTTATGGGTGATTTGATTATGTGTTAATGCCGTTGAATTCTTATGTGGTTTGATTAGGGCTACTGAATTGTGAATGACTCATGATACAATGTTTAGTTGGTTGCCGTAATTTCATAAATTCATGTTGTATTATCCTTCAGTCATTATGTATTGTGATTATTGGGTTCAATTGATGATCTTGGCAATTGGTAAGGGCCTTGGTATATTGTGTTGGATGAATTGGCCATGGATTGAAATTTTGAGTTTTGATTCATAGTATGTTGATCTAACTTTCTCAAATTGTGTAGTATATAGGCCTTAGATAGTAATGATTCTTGTTATAATCAAGTTATGGTGGTGGTGCTTATGTGCTATACTTGTGATTAATGTGGCCTTGTCTGCATTACTTTAGAAATTGTGAATGATTTGGCCTCGTTGGCATTACTTCTAGTATTATGGCTTTATCATGTTATAACTTGATTATATTGATATTATGAATGTTATAAAGACTTATTTGTTTATGTGGAGTCAAAGCATGAGTTCTTCTACATGATGATGTGTGTCTCTTGTACACTATAGTGTAGTAATTATGTGGAATACTTGATGTTCAAGTATGATGTTTCTTGATATATTATATGATACTTGTGATACATAAATTTATGATATTATAGTTGTGAATCGAGTGACCTATAGATGATATTGGTTATGCGTTGTGCCCTAGAATGAGATGCTAAATGTGATAAGGTGAAGTATGTGTGTGTCTTCCTTTGGTAGACTTGTATCCCTTACTTGATACATTTACAATGTTAATATGAATTCTTGATTTAGAATGATAAAGATTCTTAGTCTTGTATGTGTGATTGAAATGTGACGTTGAACATTTTTAAGAAGGTTCTTTATGTGGAAATTTCAACCTAGTTGGAAGTTTATAATATCCTTGAAGTTGAAAGTCCTAATGGTATCCTTATTGTGTGAATGGTAGACTTAGGGTTGACCCTCTTTACTAAGGTGTAATGTGATGTGGTTATGAAGTAGATATGGAACCTCTTCATGTACTCTTTTATTGAACTACTCTATGAGAACAAAGCTAGCATTGAGTGGGTATGGTTTTGTAAGTACTTATAGTTAAGGATGAGGCTAGAGTACAAAGAAACCCTTCATATACCTTAACCATGTGCCTACATGGGATGTGTCCTACTTCTACCATTGGCCCGTAGAACAAACCTCCAACTGAGGTTCGTGAATCTGGATTTCAGGAATAGCTACTATGGTCTATGTCGGTTATTGCCTATTCTAATAATACGGGATACCCACTAGTGCTGGAGAATTCCTATGAAGTTTAGAATGTGGCATAGGACGATATCTTGAAATTGCATGATTAGGCTTTGAAAATGTTAGTGAGCGAGTCCCTAGGTCCTCTCCAAGACCATTACATGAATTTCCTTATATGTTGAATATCTCTTAATGAACTTATGATGATGATGGGTTAAGTTAGAAAGCATGTAAATGAATTAGAACTTACCTAGAGTAGTTTAAGGATTGCTTAGTTAAGGTAGGAAGGGGGCATAGGAATGGTCAATTAATGTCTTACCTAGGGAAGTCTTAAGAATGAAACTAGATAGGAAAGTACATTCATAGAGTACACATGATCTAAACATAGTAGTCTTAAGGATTATTTAGGTAAGCTTGGAGAGGGTGTCTGGGCGATCTTTTCTTCCATTACTTAAATCAGTCATTTTATAACCTTTGGGAAGAGAATTTCATATTATATGCATATTATTATGTGAAGTGACAATGATCTTACCCTAGGTTCCCTAAAGGATATCTTAGGTGTGTTTGAAAAGATTGCACGGGCGGTTGCTTCATAACTCACTTAAGTGAGCCTTAGAATCACCTTTTGTTGGAGGATGTCATGTCTATATATTATTATGTATGCATGATGCTCTTTGTGATGTTTGGTACAAAAATGTGGTTCTTATACTTTGAATATGATGTTCTAATAAAAAAGAGCATATTGTTCATCAATTTCCATTCTCATGATTTTATGTGTTAAGCCTTACATAGTACAAGTGTTTGTACTAATTCCATACATTTTGTTATATCTAAAGGTGTAGGTGGAAAGTGAGAAGTGATTTGAAGCAAATCTTGGAAACGAGTATTCTGTCACATCCGGGGAGCACTACCTAGACGTAACCGGCATCATCATCCTCTTTGAGGACTAAGACTAGCCTCTTAGCTTACATCATTATATTCATAGCTTAAAAATGCGGAAAATTTTAGAACTTTTTCTACATCTATCTTGAGGTTTACATACACCTCTACCATACACATTATATAGTCATATCGCGTATACATAGACCCATATTACTTGGTCTTCTACTTTTATTGCACGTATATACATAAGATATAACATAGTTACAAAATCGGATGTCTCATCTCATAAACGATCTAAATAAGAGTATAGTAATTTGCGCTTATCCCATGCATCAAAGTAATAAAGCCGCATATACGCTATACAATTTTTTAGTACTCAAACGAAAAGGAAAAAACAAAAAATCCTTATAATTAAAACATCACCAAAAGCTTGATAGAGGCATCACCCTTTGAAAGTGAGGACCTCTTCAACTTGGATGAGTGAGAATTCCAAGTTCTCCTTCAAAGTCGTCTCAAAAGCCCATCAACAACTGGAACTAAAATGTTGTGGAATATGAAAATATGGGGTTAGTACACAACTTGTACTAAGTATGAGACCATATGCACACACATCATAAAATAATGAAAAGAGAGATATTTCAATAATGTAGGTAATTTTCTTTGAAAGGCCTTTATGAACGTACAAGAAGACCATACAAATCAATAAGGCATATACATTAAGTCAAGATCATATGCACCACAAGACCAACAATATTAAGTCTAGTCAAGTCAATAATCATATCAAAATACTTGAAAATATAATCAAGACAATTGTTTCATAAAGTTATAACATCAACAAGCATGAATAAGAGTTCATCACAACATATCCAAAGAAAGAGTATTACCCAAGAACCCTCATTAAGTCAACTAGTGCAATGACTAAGGAAATCCCATAACCTTACTCAACCAAGTAAACTCAACAAGAATCATGACAAATGTCCAACTTAATTAGTAGTAATTATAATCATACTTAAGCAATACAGACGCAAGACATATTTATAAGTGAAGCTAATCATCATATAGTATCATCAATGTGCAAGATATATTTTTATGTATGCATGATGCTCTTTGTGATGTTTGGTACAAAAATGTGGTTCTTATACTTTGAATATGATGTTCTAATAAAAAAGAGCATATTGCTCATCAATTTCCATTCTCAAGAGTTTATGTGTTAAGCCGTACATAGTACAAGTGTTTGTACTAATTCCATACATTTTATTAAATCTAAAGGTGTAGGTGGAAAGTGAGAAGTGATTTGAAGCAAAGCTTGGAAACGAGGATTCTGTCACATCCGGGGAGCACTACCTAGACGTAACCGGCATCATCATCCTCTTTGAGGACTAAGACTAGCCTCTTAGCTTACATCATTATATTCATAGCTTAAAAATGCGGAAAATTTTAGAACTTTTTCTACATCTATCTTGAGGTTTACATACACCTCTACCATACAGATTTTATAGTCATATCGCGTATACATAGACCCATATTACTTGGTCTTCTACTTTTATTGCACGTATATACATAAAATATAACATAGTTATAAAACCGGATGTCTCATCTCATAAACGATCTAAATAAGAGTATATCAATTTGCGCATATCCCATGCATCAAAGTAATAAAGCCGCATATAGGCTATACAATTTTTTAGTACTCAAATGAAAAGGAAAAAACAAAAAATCCTTATAATTAAAACATCACCAAAAGCTTGATATAGGCATCGCCCTTTGAAAGTGAGGACCTATTCAACTTGGATGAGTGAGAATTCCAAGTTCTCCTTCAAAGTCGTCTCAAAAGCCCATCAACAACTGGAACTAAAATGGTGGGAAAATGAAAATATGGGGTTAGTACACAACTTGTACTAAGTATGAGACCATATGCACACACATCATAAAATAATGAAAAGAGAGATATTTCAATAATGTAGATAATTTTCTTTGAAAGGCCTTTATGAACGTACAAGAAGACCATACAAATCAATAAGGCATATACATTAAGTCAAGATCATATGCACCACAAGACCAACAATATTAAGTCTAGTCAAGTCAATAATCATATCAACATACTTGAAAATATAATCAAGACAATTGTTTCATAAAGGTATAACATCAACAAGCATGAATAAGAGTTCATCACAACATATCCAAAGAAAGAGTATTACCCAAGAACCCTCATTAAGTCAACTAGTGCAATGACTAAGGAAAGCCCATAACCTTACTCAACCAAGTAAACTCAACAAGAATCATGAAAAATGTCCAACTTAATTAGTAGTAATTATAATCATACTTAAGCAATACAGACGCAAGACATATTTATAAGTGAAACTAATCATCATATAGTATCATCAATGTGCAAGATATATTTTTAGGTATGCATGATGCTCTTTGTGATGTTTGGTACAAAAATGTGGTTCTTATACTTTGAATATGATGTTCTAATAAAAAAGAGCATATTGCTCATCAATTTCCATTCTAAAGAGTTTATGTGTTAAGCCTTACATAGTACAAGTGTTTGTACTAATTCCATACATTTTGTTATATCTAAAGGTGTAGGTGGAAAGTGAGAAGTGATTTGAAGCAAAGATTTGAAACGAGGATTCTGTCACATCCGGGGAGCACTACCTAGACGTAACCGGCATCATCATCCTCTTTGAGGACTAAGACTAGCCTCTTAGCTTACATCATTATATTCATAGCTTAAAAATGCGGAAAATTTTAGAACTTTTTCTACATCTATCTTGAGGTTTACATACACCTCTACCATACAGATTTTATAGTCATATCGCGTATACATAGACCCATATTACTTGGTCTTCTACTTTTATTGCACGTATATACATAAGATATAACATAGTTATAAAACCGGATGTCTCATCTCATAAACTATCTAAATAAGAGTATATCAATTTGCGCATATCCCATGCATCAAAGTAATACAGCCGCATATAGGCTATACAATTTTTTAGTACTCAAATGAAAAGGAAAAAACAAAAAATCCTTATAATTAAAACATCACCAAAAGCTTTATATAGGCATCGCCCTTTGAAAGTGAGGACCTATTCAACTTGGATGAGTGAGAATTCCAAGTTCTCCTTCAAAGTCGTCTCAAAAGCCCATCAACAACTGGAACTAAAATGTTGGGGAAAATGAAAATATGGGGTTAGTACACAACTTGTACTAAGTATGAGACCATATGCACACACATCATAAAATAATGAAAAGAGAGATATTTCAATAATGTAGGTAATTTTCTTTGAAAGGCCTTTATGAACGTACAAGAAGACCATACAAATCAATAAGGCATATACATTAAGTCAAGATCATATGCACCACAAGACCAACAATATTAAGTCTAGTCAAGTCAATAATCATATCAACATACTTGAAAATATAATCAAGACAATTGTTTCATAAAGGTATAACATCAACAAGCATGAATAAGAGTTCATCACAACATATCCAAAGAAAGAGTATTACCCAAGAACCCTCATTAAGTCAACTAGTGCAATGACTAAGGAAAGCCCATAACCTTACTCAACCAAGTAAACTCAACAAGAATCATGAAAAATGTCCAACTTAATTAGTAGTAATTATAATCATACTTAAGCAATACAGACGCAAGAAATATTTATAAGTGAAACTAATCATCATATAGTATCATCAATGTGCAAGAGAATCATATACTTATCATGTACAACTATAAGCATATGCATATATAAGAACATCCTCCTTAGATTTCCCTCAAGGCTAACTAATGCTATTTTTAGGTAGATCACCATACACCTATCTAGACTAAGCTAAACCCCTTAGGTCACCCTAGTTAGAGTTCATTCCTTTAGTTCATTTTACCTTTTTGAAACATCTTGCCTTAACCGACATACACCAAATGAACTAATGTGGAATCCATTGTCATGGAACCCTACACCGAAGGAAGGTGGACTATTTGTCAAGGTAGTACAAAAACATGAATGTGGCAACTGCGTGGATCCACTATATAGTATTTCTATTGGGGAAACATAGTGCAAGAAATAGGAGATATAATTGGGACCATCTTTATGCAATATGCATTGTAGTTTCCAATCACACTAATACATTAGTGATCCTACCTTCCCTATGTGCGAAGGGGAAGTCCTAACACTAGTTCACTCGGTGCTAAGCTAGAGTCCTTTTTTAATTGACGTTAATGTCTTTATTAATCATCATAACTTAATGTAGGTCATAGGTTATATCCCTTGATAATCATCATCATCACAACTCAATAAGAATTTCGTGAGTATTGTCCTTTCATTATAATTCATATAAGTGAGGTTAGCACATTTACATTGTCACATAATGATAAGGCACCTTGGTAAGTTATCACTAACCTTATAACATTTACATTTTAGCAAACAATTCCCAATCCATAGTCAAGACATTTAAATTCAACATCTACCATCCCTATAAATCTTAACATAAGGTATACTTCAATACAACATCATCACTTAATCACAAGTAATCATAATTGATGTAAAGAATAGAGATCACAAGACTTAATCAATCTCCTTCACAATGCCATTATCAAGGTCTTATCATCAACGTCTAACTTAAACAAACAATGGTTTAACGAATTCATGTAATAGTAACCACCATACTAACAAGACCAATTGAATCATTATACAACAATTATTTACTAGTTTATAAAATAGAATTAGAGACTTAGATCAAGATTATAAACTACTTCACAACCTAGGTCAATAACTCAATAAATAGCATAATTTGCTTGACAACAACATAGGATGGTATTCACACACTAACAAATATAATTCAAGTCAAGATCATAATCTAGGGTTAAGGGAAATAGGTCATCTTCTATAATTGAGGCCAATACATCAATAAGTAACACACTTGAGTTACAATACATGTTAATATACTAATAATATCAAAAATCAATCATAAACAAAGCTATTCACATGATCAATTTCGTATTGAATGAAAACTCACTTGAATTTGATATTTTTTAAATCAATTTGATGGAACCCTTTGAGGAAAGAAGTCCCAAAGGTGAAAAGAATCCCATACCTTAATTTTTGATGAAGATTGACTGAAAAACTTTGGTTATTTCATCCCTATAACCCACCTTGACTTGTCTTGTATTGTGTTCTTCAACTTGGGAGAGAGAAAGAAGAGAGAAGGAAGAGAGTTTTTTGTTTTGGGATTTATAAGGGTTAGGTTAATTTATTTAGCTTAGGGTCTTTATATAGGTCATTAAACCACATAATTAGGACTCACTATACCCCTAAATAAATAACTAACAACCTATTTAATTAACTCAACCTAACTTAAGACAAGCAGCAAACTAGTTAAGTCACCAACGAGACCCCGCTTATGCTCTGTTTGTCAGTGACCAACCATCTTGTTGGTCTGATGTTTAGTCCACACACTTTTCAAAACAGGCCTCCTTTGTATTTGACTAAGTTTTAATGGTCATAGACTCCCCATAGATTGAAACACGTTCCGTCGTCGGCACTCGTTTGTGCACACTACCGCTTGGCAGCTTTTTGCCAAAACGCAAGGGTCCTCCTTAAAGGACCTTTTGTTGGTCCTTAGGCAGTCATACCCGGACATTTCGACCACAAACTAACTATAATACCTGTTAGACACCCTTCCACAAAATTCTTCACTTTTGGACTACTAAAACATACTAAAATAGGCGAAGGCACACTCGCACCTCGATGAACTTGTTTTCGGACATCACGGACTTTCCCTGATGTTTTGATTTCCAAACATTCTCAATCAATCATATTCATTACATATGACCGTAAAAATAGTATCTAAACCTTATTAACCTATGCTAGTCTCTAGAACATGTCTTAGACTTTTGAAGTGTTACATTATCCTCCCCCCCCCCCCCC
>NC_028646.1:69955414-69985922 GCF_001406875.1 Solanum pennellii
CCCCCCCCCCCCCCCGTTAGGAACATTCATCCCCGGATGACACTAAAATTCTTTAAGAGGAAGAAATAGACTCAAGACTAGCTGCAAAACCAACAACACATAACAACATGATTTACAACATCAATCATGACATTAACACATATCAATACTTCAATTACTACACATGAAGCTCAACATAAAATATGAGGGATTTCCTTCTCACAACAACATGAGCTCAACATACCATATATGAGTCGACTACGCTAAAACTCAAGCTACCAACATGATCAATATCATTTCATAACAACTCACCATATCAATATACACAACATAACTCAAAACAAGCAAAATTGCAAATTTTCAAGTCTGTAGGCATACTTCAGTGTAATTTCACTGTAAAATGCTTTTTTTTGGAAAAACATAACCAAAAAGTTATTCAACCTCAAGTTCAATGATTTATCATATTCATCAAAAATAACTAACTTTAATTACAATAGAGATGAGGGTAACGGGATTTTAGCTTTGCCTCGGCCTCCCATGTTGCTCCCTTAACTCGGTTGTTTATCAATATTACTTTTACGGAGGCCACCTCTTTGTTCCTCAACCTGTTCACTTGAAGATCAAGGATTTCAATCGGAACTTCCTCATAAGAGAGGTTTTCTTTCACACCAAGACCCTAAATAAGAAGAATGGGCTCGGGATCACTGATACACTTTTAAAGCATAGAAACATGGAATACCGGATGAACCTAAGACAATTCACTAAGAAACCTAAACTCGTATGAAACCTTACCAATCTTTTGTAAGATTTCATACAGACCCGGATAACGTGAACTAAACTTCCATTTCTTTCGAAATCTCACCAACCCTTTCGTAGGCATTATTTTTAAATATAATTTATCACCTTCTTGAAACTCCAATTCCCTTCTTCTATGGTCGGCATACGACTTTTGCTGGCTATAGGATGTTTTCAAGCAATTCGTTATGATATGAACCTTCTCCAATGTATTACAAATCAAATCGGGACCCAAAAAGTTTAGACTTACCCACTTTAAACAATCCAATTGGAGATCTACACCTCCTATCATATAAGTCTTCATAAGGAGCCATAAATATAGATGAATGGTAGCTATTTTTGTACGCAAAATCCACTAAAGGCAAATGGTTATACAAATTTCCCTTGAAATCAATTATACAAGCTCTAAGCATATCCTCAGGGGTTTGAATAGTATGCTCCGCTTGACCATCCGTTTGAGGATAAAAAGGGAAGCTTAAATTTACTTTGGTACCAAACCCTTTTAGGAATGACATCCAAAACATAGATGTGGATTGTGCACACCTGTACCATATGATGGATAACGGAATACCATAGAGACACAAAATATCATTTACTTTAATTGCACACATATATGTAACATATAACATAGTCATAACAGATAAACAAGAGTATATCAATTTGTCCATATCCCATACATTAAAGTAATGAAGTCGTATATTAGCTTACAATCTTTTAGTACTCAAATGAAAAGGAAAACAGTAGAAGTATTATATCTAGAACAACATCAAAAGATTGATAACAACAATGACCTCAGAAAGTGAGGACCTACCCAACTTGGATGACTGAGAATTCCAAGTCTTCCTTAAAAGTCATCTCAAATGCCCTTCAACTACCAAAACCTAAAATGTTGGGGAAAAGTAAGAAAATGGGATTAGTACACCACTTGTACTAAGTATGAGACCATATTTACACATATCATAAAATCATGATAAAGAGAGATATTTGAATAAAGTATGCAATTTACTTTTGAAAGCCTTTATGCACATACAAGATGACCATAACAAACAATAAGTCATATTCATTAAGTCAAGATCATATACACCACAAGACGAACCATACTAAGTCTAGTGAAATCCGTAATCATATCGACATACTTGAACATATAATCAAGATAACTCTATCATCGAGGTATAACATCAACAAGCTTGAATAATAGTTAATTACAACATATCCAAAGTAAGAGTATTACCCATTAACCCTCATTTAGTCAACTCGTGCAGTGACTTAGCAAAACCCAATAACTTTACTCAACCAAGTAAACTCAACAAGAATCATGTCTGATGTCCAACTTCACATAGCATATCATTTATAGTACATATCATCAAACTTTAGCAATAGAGAACAAACACATACTCATAAGTTAACCAATCTTCATATAGTATCATCAATGTGAAAGATCATCATATACATATTATGTACAATTATAAGCATATACATATATAAGAATATCCTCCTAAGATTTCCCTCAAGGCTAACTAGTGCGATGTTCAAGTAGAGTCCCATACACCTACCTAGACTAAGCTAAACCCCTTAGGTAATCATAGTCAGTGTTCATTCCTTTAGTTCATTTTACCTTTTCGGAACATCTTGCATTAACCGACATAGACCACATGAAATAATGTTGAATTTGGTGTCATGGAATCCTACACCGACGGAAGGCGTACTTTTTGCCAAGGTTGTACTAAAACATTAACACAACAACTAATTCCTATGCGGGCAACATAGTTCAAGTATTAGGAGATATAATTAGCACCCTGTTTATGCTACATGCATGGTAGTCTCTAATCTACTGAGTATATTAGTGATCCTTACTTCCCTATGTTGGAAGGGACACTCCTCACACTAGTTCACTCGGTGCTAAAATAGAGTCCCTTTTGAAATGACATTAATGTCTTTATTTATCATCATAACTTAATCTAGGTCGTAGATTTTATCCCTTTTATAATCATCATCATCATAGCTCAATAAGAATTGCAAGAGTATTGTCCTTCAATTATAGTTCATATAAGTGAGATTAGCATATTTACATAGTCACATCATAATAAGGCACATTGGTAAGTTATCACAATCCTTATAACATTTACATCATAGACAACAACTCACAATCTATGGTCAAGGAATTTAAATTCAACATCATACCACTCCTATAAATCTTAACTACTTCAATACAACATCAACCCTTAATCACAAGAAATCATAATTGAAGTAAAGAATAGAGATGATAAGATATACTCAATCTCCTTCACAATGCCATCATCAAGGTCTTCCCGTCAACCTCCAGCTTAACCCAACAATGGAATAATAACATCACAGTAATAGTAACCAACATACTAATAAGACCAATTGAATCATTATACGACAATTAATTACTAGTTCATAACCTAGAATTAGAGACTTAGATCAAGTTCATAATCTACTTCACAACCTGGGTGAATTACTAAAGAACTAGAATAATTGAATTAAAATATATCACAATTATACTCATAAATAGGATTACAACAACATATAAAGTAATTCATGCACAAACAAAAACAATTGAGTCAATACTATAAAATTCAATTCAAGATCACAACCAAGGGTTGATAGAAATAGGTCATCTTCAACAATTGAGGCCAATACATAAAGAAGTAACATAATAATGTTAAAATAAATGTTAATCTACTTATAATATCAAAAATAAATCATAAACAAAGAAATTCACAAGATCAATTTCGTATTAAATGAAAATCCACTTGAATTACATACTTTGATATCATTTTGATGGAACTCTTGTGTGAAAGAAGTCCCAAAGGTTAAATGAATCTCATACCTTAATGGTTTATGAAGATTGATGAATAAAGATTGGTTATTTCAGCCTTGGAAGCCACCTTCACCTTGTCTTCTATGGTGTTCGTCAACTTGGGATAAAAAAAGAAGAGAGTTTCTATTTTGTGATTTATGAGGGTTAGGTTTTTTAAATTTCCCTAGGGTATTTATATAGTTAATTAACCCACTTAATTAGGATTGCCTAAACCCATAACAAAATAATTAACCACCTATTTAACTAACTCAACTTAACTTAAAAGAAGAAGCAAAACAGTTCACTCACCAACGAGACCTCACCTACGCCCCCTTTGTCCATCGACGGACCAAGGGACCTACCATTGTATTGGTCTGTCGTGTAGTTCAGAGACTTGTCAAAATAGGCCTCCCTTGATTTGGCTAAGTGTTCATCGACGGTGGCCATTTACACCCCATCGATTGACATGCTTTCCATCGTTATCACTCGTTTATGCAGACCACCACTCAGCAGCTTTTTGCAAAAATGCAAGGGTCCTCCTTCAATAAAAATTCATCATTTTCCGACTCCTAATACTTATTCAAATAGGCTAAAGAACACTAGCGCCTCGTTGACCCAGTTTCTGAACGTCATAGACGTTCCTTGACGTTTGGATTTCCAAGCATCCTAAATGACTCATATTCGTTATTTATGACCTTAAAACAGTGCCTAAACCTTTTGACAACTATGTTAGGCTCTAGAAATTGTCCTTGAAATTTGATGTGTTACGGATTCTTTCAAGCAAGTTGAAGAATGTCCTCACTTGACTCGATGACATAACTATCTTTAGAATTATTTTATTCAAAGTATTGTAATAGAAAAAATGTTTATATATCTTTACTATATAGGTCGTGTCCCAAGTATTCTGGAGTTTAAGATTGACATATGTTAAGACATAGCATTTTCTATGGTTTTATATGAATGATATTTTAAAATATTACTTATGTGAAAAGTTTTAATCTGCACTACTTTTCATACATGTATGAAATAAATGATGTATAAGGGCTTTTACAAGACGTCTGAGAGGTCAAGTACACCGTGCCATAACCTCTAGGAGGTACTTTGGCTCGTTAAAACTTTGTATCATAGCTTTGGTTATGCTAGTGGTCTGAGGAATCAAAAAGTATAATAAAGCCATGTCTAGTAGAGTCTTGATCGTCGGTGGGAGTCGCAAACACATCTATGAGCGAGAGGCTATAGGACGATAGACTTTCACTTTCTTCTTCAATGTTGTGTCTAGACTATAGAGTTGAGGTTGTAAGTGTCTATTCCTAAGATTCTCTTGTGCTTCTAGGACATGAATACTATAACGATGGACTCTAGAAGATTGGAAGAGGGAGGGGTTAATGAGGAAATTCCTCCTCAAGCTGAACAAGTAGAGAATGTTCTTCATGGTGCTCAAGGTGTTGAAGTCCCTATTTTAGGTCCAGGTAATTAGGTTTATGTGGTTCCCCCGGAAATGAATATTTGGGAGATTAGAGAGGCTTTACTTGCTTTATCCCGAGCAATGACTACCCATATGAATAGGGTATTGCACGTAGAATTAATGTTCTGGAGAGTAATATGACATCTCGAATGAGAGACTTTTCGAAGATGAATTGTCCTATATATCTTTGCCCTAAGGTGGGAGAGGATCCCTAAAGACTTTCTAGATGGTATGTATAAGATGTTAAGTGCCACGGGGGTGACTTATAGGGAGAAAGCAGAGTTAGATTTGTACCAATTGAGGGAGGCTTATCAAATGTGGTATACTCAATGTAAAGAAAATAGGCTTGTATAGTTGGGTCCTATAGAGTTGGTAGAGTTTAAGGAGGCTTTCTTAGGAATGTACTTTTCCCATGAGAGGAGAGAGGTCAAGGTTTGGAGTTCATTAATCTCAAGTTAATAAATATGAGTGTTGAAGAGTATTCCTTGATGTTCACTAGATTGTCTAGGTATGCTACATTTTTATTGTCTAGCCCTAGGGATGAGAGGAGAGGTTTGTGACTGGTGTTTCGCACCTTGTGAAAGAAGAGTGACGTACGACCATGATCCTTGGTGACATGAATTTGTATAGTCTCATGGTGTATGCTCAATCCATAGAGGAGTCTAAGCTTAGTAGGATTTCTAGAAACTTGAATAGTAGACCAATTGAGCAAAAAAAACCTAGTCTTAAGAAGAGGGCTCAAATTCAAGATGAACATAGAGATCCTTAGGTCAAACATGAGATGGGTATTGGTTCTCAAGGTGTTAAGACTACTTTTACTACATGTGGGTAAAAGCACTATGGTAAATGTCTAGTTGGTATGGGGAATTGCTTTTGTTGTTGTAAGGATGGACATAATGTTAGGGATTGTCCTACTAATGCAGATAGAGGAAAAAAGGTAAGTAAGTTACTCCAAGTGTTCCGGGTGAGGATGCTCCGAAGGAGAAGGCTCGCTTCTATGCACTATGGGCTAGAAGATCAAAACCGGGTGATGAAGATGTTGTTGGTAATTTATAGCTTATTATTTAGTTTTTGTGAGTCCCATATAAGTGGGGGAGTATGGTGAGTAGTGGAGGTTTGATTTTTGTCTCATATCTTCTATTCAACTCCAGCTTGAGTGTTAGAAATTCATAGTAGCATGTTGCATTGTTGCATTGTGTTTAGGAGTCTGGTTGGAATTGAATTTAATTGATTCCTTGCATTGTGCATTTTATGAAGTTCTATACATGTTGTAAATTGAGATTATATGATTATATATCTTATATTATCATACTATCATAATTAATTTCTTAAGAGTTGCATTTTTGAAATTTTGAAGCATGTTCACTCTAATGCCTTGTAGCTATCTAAAACATTGAAAATTTGACTAAATTATTATTTTGATAAAAATAATTTTAATTTGTATATAATTGATGTATATTAGTATGATATTGTGTGGAGAAGGTGTTCCTCCTATTCGAAATAAACAATGTGAATCAAATTGCATAATGAGTCGTAGATCCTGTTGTTGTATTTTGACTCTCTTAAGTATATGAACCTCGTGTTCCTCCTAAATATGTGTATTGTTTATGGTGTGGTATTGTTATTTTCTGATAATCTTTAGCTTATTATGTCTTTAATGTTTTTTAAAAGAATCAAGTGTTACTCGAGGACGAATGTTGTCCAAGTGGGGGATATTGTAACGACTCTAAAAATGACCTAGGTGAAACTAGGGCCGAACATGTGTAATGGTGTTTTACAATCCTAAAATAGTAAATAATATTGTTTATAGGGACTATATGAAGTTTGGATGTGTTTGGAGGTCAAACGTCCAAGAACTTCCAAGATGTCCGGCTAGTCGAAGTTAAACTAGTGTTTCATAGTGTTTTTTAGTGGAGCTTTGGGGGTTGGTTTGCGGGTGAAATTAAGTACTGATGGTTCCTACGCATCGCCTGTCATGTAAACGGTCGAATTGTCTGAGAACGACGCCCCGGTGACCAGCCTAAGAGTCCCAGAGGATATTCCAAACATAGGCCATCGAAGATATTAAGAAGCCATGATCTGAAGCTTCTACGCGACGCGCTTCAAACAAGGAATGGTAAGAAACATTTTCCGGTGACGCGGGGCTGTGAAGAACCATTCTGTCTCAAAATTTTCCATAAACAAGTTTTTAAATGCCTCTGCGACGCGAAGTAAACCCCTAAATTTGGTCGCATCGTTTTTAAGTTAAATTTGAATTGGTTAAATTGTCAATAAGTGTAGGGGTCTTTTTGGGTAATTTTGTATGAACAATTAATTGTTATTGATTCATCATATACCCCTAAACTCACCAATCAAAGCTAAACCCTCAAGTCAAAACAAAACCTCTCTATTCTTCTCTCCAAAACCTCCATTGTTGAATCTTGGGAGCTCCAACGAAGAAGGCTCATTTTCTCAAGTTTTCTACATAATTTTTGTGGGTGATTCATTACAATTTAGTAATGGCTTTCATCCTTGAATCTCGTTTTTTCAAGGAGACAATCTTCGAAGTAATTTATACAGTCTTTCAAAGATGAACTTGACAAATTTTAAATCTATCCATGGTTTTTGCATAACTTATTTTGAATCATTGTATATTGATTGAATTGTTGTTAATTTGATCATTTTGACCTAAAACCTTATCAATCCACATGATTTATGTAAGCCTATACTTCACTATTTTATGGTTGATTTGATTATGTCTTAATGTTATTGAATTTTTATGTAGTTTGATCAGGGCTATTGAACTGTCAATGAATCATGCTAGACTTCTTAGTTTGCTTCCATAAATTATTAATTCATGTTGTATTATCGTTGATTCATTAGGTATTGTGATTATTTGGTTGAATTGATGATCATGGCTATTTGTAAGGGCCTTGGTGTATTGTATTGGATGAATTGGCTATGGATTGAAGTTGTGAGGTTGGATTTATAATATGTTGATCTAATTTTATTTAAGTTGTGTAGTATAGGCCTTAGATAGTAATGATTCTTTGTATGTTCCACTTATAGTGGTTGTACATATGTGTTATACTTGTGATTAATGTGTTGTTATCGGTATTGCTGTATGAATTGTGAAATATGTGGCTTCGTCGGCATTACATGTAGTATTATGGCTTTATCATTTTATAATTTGATTTTGTGGATATTATGAATGTCATGATGACTTAGATTTTTATGTGGACTCAAAGCATTACTTATTATAGTTGATGATGCGGGTCTCTTATAGACTATAGTGTAGTCATTATGTGGATTAGTTCATGTTGAAGTATGATGTTTGTTGATAGATTATATGATACTTGTTATACATAAATTTATGATATTATAGTAGTGAATCGGGTGACCTATAGATGATGTTGGTTATGCCTATGTGCTCTAGGATGATATGTTATGTGTGATATGGTGAAGTACGTGTGTGTTTCCTTTAGAAGGGTTGTGTCCCTTGCTTGATACATGTACAATGTGAACATGAGTTCTTTGCTTAGTATGATAAAGCTTCTTAGTCTTGTATGTATGATTGACATGTGACCTTGAACATTTTTAAGAAGGTCCTTTATGTGGAACCTTCAACCTAGTTGGAAAGTTATGATATCCTTGAAGTTGAAATCCGTAATGGTATCCTTTGTGTCTGAATGGTGGACTTAGGGTTGATTGGATTGAATGACATGAAATCATCCATAGGAAATTCATTTATCTATCCTCTTAGCCATTGTAGGGAGTCTTGGTAGACCTTCTTTGCTAAGGTGTAATGTGATTGGTTTATGAACTAGATATGGAACCTCTTCATGCACTCCTTTATTGAACTAATCTTTGAGAACAAAGTCTAGCACTAAGTGAGTATGGTTTATGAAGTAGATCTAGTTAAGGATGAGGCTAGAGTACAAATAAACCATTCATATACCTTATTCATGTGCCTACATGGGATGTGGCCTAGTTCAACCATTGGCTCATCGAACAAACCTCCAACTGAGTAGGTTCATGACTCCGAATTGCATGCATACCTAGTATGATCTATGTAGGTTATTGCCTATTCTGATAATATGGGATAACCTCCAAAGTTTTAAGTGTCTATTCCTAAGATCTTCTCTTGTGTTTCTAGGAGATAAATACCAAAACGATGGACTCTAGAAGATTGGAAGAGGGAAGGGTGAATGAGGAAATTCCTCCTCAAGCTGAACAAGTAGAGAATGTTCTTCATGGTGCTTAAGGTGTTCAAGTCACTATTTGAGGTCGTGGTTCCCCGGAAATGACTATTTGGGAGATAAAGGCTTTACTTGCTTTAGCCCGAGCAATGACTACCGATATGAATAGGGTATTGAACCTAGAATTAATGTTATGGAGAGTAATATGACATCTCGATTGAGAGACTTTGTGAGGGTGAATTGTCCTATATTTCTTCGCCTTAAGGTTGGAGAGGATCCCTAAAGAGTTTCTAGATGGTATGTATAAGATGTTAAGTGCCACGGGGGTGACTTACTGGGAGAAAGCGGAGTTAGATTTGTACCAATTGATGGAGGCTTATCAAATGTTGTATACTCAATGTAAAGAAAATAGGTTGGTATAGTCGGGTCCTATAGAGTTGGTAGAGTTTAAGGAGGCTTTGTTAGGAAAGTACTTTTCCCATGAGAGGAGGGAGGTCAAGGTTGGGATTTCATTCATATCAAGCAAAGAAATATGAGTGTTGAGGAGTATTCCATGATGTTCACTAGATTGTCAAGGTATGCTACATCTTTGTTGTCTAACCCTAAGGATGAGAGGTGAGGTTTATTACTGGTGTTTCGGACCTTGTGAAAGAAGAGTGACGTACAACTATGATCCTTGGTTACATGAATTTGTCTAGTCTCATGGTGTATGCTCAATCCATATACGAGTCTAAGCTTAGTAGGATTTCTAGAAACTTGAATAGTGGACCAATTGAGAAAAACAAACCTAGTCTTAAGAAGAGGGCTCAAAATCAAGATGAACCTAGAGATCCTTAGGTCAAACTTGAGAAGGGTAGTGGTTCTCAAGGTGTTAAGACTACTTATCCTACATGTGGGTAAAAGCACTATGGTAAATGTCTAGTTGGTACAGGGAATTGCTTTGGTTGTTGTAAGGATGGACATAAGTTGAGGGATTGTCCTACTAATGCAGCTAGAGGAAAATAAGTTAAGTAAGTTACTCCAAGTGTTCCGGGTGAGGATGCTCCAAAGGATAAGGCTCGCTTCTATGCACTCCGGGCTAGAGGATCAGAACCGGATGATGATGATGATGTTGGTAATTTATATCTTATTCTTTAGTTTTTATGAGTCCCATATAAGTGGGGGAGTATGGTCAGTAGTGGAGGGTTGATTTTTGTCTCATCTTTTCTATTCAACTCCAGCTTGAGAGTTAGAAATTTATAGTAGCATGTTGCATTGTTGCATTGTGTTTAGGAAACTTGTTGGAATTCAATTTCATTGATTCCTTGAATTGTGAATATTATGAAGTTATAGACATATTGTAAATTGAGATTATATGGTTATATATCTTATATTATCATACTATCATAATTAATTTCTTAAGAGTTGCATTTTTGAAATTTTGAAGCATTTTCACTCTAATGCCTTGTCGCTATCTAAAACTTTGAAAATTTGACTAAATTATTATTTTGATAAAAATAATTTTAATTTGTATATAATTGAAGTATATTAGTATGGTAGTGTGAGGAGAAGGTGTTCTTCCTATTCGAAATAAACAATGTGAATCATATTGCATAATGAGTCGTAGATCCTGTTGTTTTATTTTGACTCTCTTAAGTATGTGAACCTCGTGTTCCTCCTAAATATGTATATTGTTTATGGTGTGGTATTGTTATGTTCTGATAATCTTTAGCTTATTATCTCTTTAATGTTTTTTAAAAGAATCAAGTGTCATTCGAGGATGAATGTTGTCCAAGTGGGGGATATTGTAACGACTCTAAAAATGACCTAGGTGAAGCTACGGCCTAACATGTGTAATGATGTTTTAAAATCCTAAAATAGTAAATAATATTGTTTATAGGCAGTATATAAAGTTTGGATGTGTTTGGAGGTCAAACGTCCAAGAAATTCCAAGATGTCCGGCTAGTCGAAGTTAAACTAGTGTTTCATAGTGTTTTGTAGTGGAGTTTTGGGGGTTGGTTTGCGGGTGAAATTAAGTACCAATGGTTCCTACGCATCGCCTGTCATTTTAAGGGTCTAATTGTCTGAGAACGATGCCCAGTGACCAGCCTAAGAGTCCTAGAGGAGAACCCAAACATAGGACATCGAATATATTAAGCAGCCAAGATCTGAAGCTTCTACGCGACGCGCAGCCAACAAGGAATGGGAAGAAACATTTCCCGGTGACGCGGGACTGTGACAAACCATTTTGTCTCAAAAATTTCCATAAACAAGTTTGAAAATGCTTCTGCGTCGCGAAGTAAACCCCCTGATTTGGTCGCGTCGTTTTTAAGTCAAATTTGAATTAGTTAAATTGTCAAATAAGTGGAGAGGTCTTTTTGGGTAATTTTGGTATGAACAATAGATGGTTATTGATTCATAATATACCCTTAAACTCACCAATAAAATCTAATCCCTCAACTCAAAACAAAACCTCTCCATTCTTCTCTCCAAAACCTCCTTTGCTGAAGCTTGGGAGCTCCAACGAAGAAGGCTGAATTTCTCAAGTTTTCTCCATAAATATTGTGGGCGTTTCATTACAATTAAGTAATGGCCTTCATCCTTGAATCTCGTTTTATCAAGGAGACAATCTTCAAAGTAATTTATACAGTCTTTAAATGATGATTTTGTCAAATTTTTAAATCCATCCATGGTTTTTGCATTACATATTTTGAATCATTGTGTATTGATTGAATTGTTGTTAATTTGATCATTTTTACCTAAAACCTTATGAATCCATGTGATTTATGTAAGCCTAGACTTCACTATTTTATGTTTTATTTGGTTATGTCTTAATAATATTGAATTTTTATGTAGTTTGATAAGGGCTGTTGAATTGTCAATGAATCATGCTACAATTCTTTGTTTGTTTCCCTAAATTATTAATTCATGTTGTATTATCCTTGATTCATTCGGTATTATGATTTTTTGGTTGAATTGATGATCATGGCCATTTGTAAGGGCCTTGGTGTATTGTATTGGATGAATTGGCTATGGATTGAAGTTGTGAGGTTGGACTTATAATATGTTGATCTAATTTTATTTAAGTTGTGTAGTATAGGCCTTAGATAGTAATGATTCTTTGTATGTTCCACTTATAGTGGCTGTACTTATGTGTTATACTAGTGATTAATGTGTTCTAATCGACATTTCTTTATGAATTGTGAAATATGTGGCTTCGTCGGCATTACATGTAGTATTATGGCTTTATCATTTTATAATTTGATTTTGTGGATATTATGAATGTCATGATGACTTAGATTTTTATGTGGACTCAAAGCATTACTTATTATAGTTGATGATGCGGGTCTCTTATAGACTATAGTGTAGTCATTATGTGGATTAGTTCATGTTGAAGTATGATGTTCGTTGATAGATTATATGATACTTGTTATACATAAATTTATGATATTATAGTAGTGAATCGGGTGACCTATAGATGATGTTGGTTATGCCTATGTGCTCTAGGATGATATGTTATGTGTGATATGGTGAAGTACGTGTGTGTCTTCCTTTCGAAGGGTTGTGTCCCTTGCTTGATACATGTACAATGTAAACATGAGTTCTTCGCTTAGTATGATAAAGCTTCTTAGTCTTGTATGTGTGATTGACATGTGACCTTGAACATTTTAAAGAAGGTCCTTTATGTGGAACCTTCAACCTAGTTGGAATGATATCCTTGAAGTTGAAATCCGTAATGGTATCCTTCTGGTGTGAATGGTGGACTTAGGGTTGATTGGATGGAATGACATGAAATCATCCATGGGAAATTCATTTATCTATCCTCTTAGCCATTGTAGGTAGTCTTGGTAGACCCTCTTTGCTAAGGTGTAATGTGATTGGTTTATGAACTAGATATGGAACCTCTTCATGCACTCCTTTATTGAACTAATCTTTGAGAACAAAGGCTAGCACTGTGTGAGTATGGTTTGTGAAGTAGATATAGTTAAGGGTGAGGCTAGAGTACAGATAAACCATTCATATAGCTTACTCATGTGCCTAAATGGGATGTGGCCTGGTTCAACCATTGGCTCGTAGAACAAACCTCCAACTGAGTAGGTTCATGACACCGAATTCCATGCATAGCTAGTATGACCTATGTAGGTTATTGCTTATTCTCATAATATGGGATACCCTCCAATGTTGGAGAACTTCTATAAAGTTCAGGTGGTATGAACGATTAGGCTTTGAAGATGTTAGTGAGTGAATCCCTAGGTCTTCTCCAATACCATAACTTGAATGTCCTTATATGTTTAATGTCTCTTAATGAACTTATGAAGATAATGGATTCTTAGTTAAGGTAGGAAGGGGGCATAGGAATGGTAACTTCATGGGTTACCTAGGGAAGTCTAAGAATGACTCTAAATAGGAAAGTGAATAAATAGAGTAGCCATGATCTAAACTTAGGAAGCCTTATGAATTATCTAGGTAGACTTGGAGAGGTTGTATGGGTGGTCTCTTGTTGCATTACATAAGTAAGTCTTTTGATAACCTTTGGGAAGACAATCTCATATTATATGTATACTATTATGTGAAGTGAGAATGATCTTAACCTAGGTACTCTTATGGAATTCTTAGGTTTGTGTGATGGAATTGTATGTGCGGTCTCTTCATAACTCGCTTAAGTGAGCCTTAGAAGCACCTTTGGTAGGAGGATCTAATACCTATATGTTCTTTGAAAGAAGTTGAAGTATGTCCTCACTTGACTCGATAACATAACTATCTTTAGATTTCTTTTATTCAAAGTATTGTAATAGACTAAGTATTTCTATATTCGTATTGTATGGGTCGTGTCCCACGTATTGTTCAGTTTAAGATTGGAATATGTTGATACTCAGCATTTTCTATGATTTCATAAGAAAGATATTTTAAGATATTATTCGTGTGAAAATTTTAATTCCGCACTACTTTTCATACATGTATGCAAGGATTGATGTCTAAGGGCTTGTAGAAGACCTCCGAGAGGTCAAGTACGCAGTGGATCGACTCAAGAGTGCCATAACTTCTAGGGGGTATTTTGGGTCTTTACGGTTTCTTCCTAATCCAAAATGTATCTTCTAAATTGAATTGTTTATGGTTTATTTTGATAATTATGATTATATAATGATGTATTATTGTTCAATTATGGCAGTTCTTCATGAATTAACCTAATATGTGGAATAGATTATGAATTGACCCAAATTCCCTAATCGGAGGTTATGAAATCATGTTGAATTAATTAGTATTGATGCAATTGACTTAGTTAATATGTTAATTACTATTAAATGACATCATTACACATATTGATGGATGAAATTGGATAGGTTGAGGGAAAGAATAATGATGAAGGCTTTTGAAAGAGAATTGGTAACACTTTGTGATCATAAACCTTTGCTTCAATTGTGATGGCTTGTACTTGGTGATAAAGTTCAATTGTATATATTGTGATTATATTATGTAGGTTTTCGTATTATGATGTAATTTAAATGTCTTTGTTATGAAAGGTGTGAGCTAATGTTCAATATGTAATGATACAAGGTTTGTTATGAATTGCCTATGTGCCTTATTATGACATGATGATGGTAATGTGTTGGTCTCGCATATGAGGGTTGTGTTGGAAGAACATTTTCATGAAATTCCTAAAGAGCTTATGACTATGAATATACAAGGGGTTAGTCTCCTATGGCCTAATCTAAGTTATGATTGTTAAAAGATTGCTTAATGACAGTTCAAAAAGGGACTCTAGCTTAGCACTGAGTGAACTAGTAGTGAGAAGTTACCCTTCCTAATGTGGAATGTAGGTTCACTATGATACTCATGAGATTGGATAACATAATGCAATATTCATTAAGAGGGTCCCATGTATATCTCGTAGTTCTTGAACTATGTTGCCCAATGGAATACTAGTTAGTGGATCAACCTAGAATGCTATGTTCATATTTTGGTACTACCTTGTAAATTAATCCACCTTATTTCGGTGTAGGGTTTCATGACACCGGATTCTACACTTAGCTCTTTTTGTGTATCTCGGTTAAGCAAAGTGTTCCCGAAATTAAAATGAAGTACTAAAGTCAACACTTACTAGGGTGAATTGGGGAGTTGACTTAGTCTAGGTAGGGTTATGAGACTCTACCTATACATTGCACTAATTGGATTTGAGGGAAGTCCCAGAAGGTTATTTTTATGTTATTTAAAGTAAATGTAATGCATATGATGACTATATATGTTGATAATCTTGTGTAATGTTGTCTTCACTTATAAGTATGCTATTGGTCTATATTGCTATGTATGATGATGATTACTCTTTATGCTATGTTATATGATGTTAGACAATACTTGTTATTCTTTGTTTGGTTTACTTGGTCGAGTAAGGTTGTGGGGCTTTTCTTGTTCATTGCACACGTAGACTATATGGTGAATTATGATTATAGGTCTTGCATTTGACGTAATGTTTTGAGCTCTTGTAATTGCTTTTTTGTCATACTGTGATGTTAGAATGTTTTGGTAATGTACCCAAGAATGCTATAATAGATGTTACTTTATTATACTTGAAGATGTTGATCTTCTATTATAAATAGTTCTTATGTTAAGTTGTATTGTTTATGAAAATGACTTATGCTATTGTAATTCTTACGTTGTATTTGCTCTCTTGTATGTGCACTAAAGGTTTCCAAATGAATTAGCATGTTTTCTAAAGTAAATGTTCTTTTCTAATACATTGTTTCAAATGTTTTATGTGTGTGTTTCAATACTTAGTACAAATGGTGTACAAACTGTAACACTTCAAAAGTCTAAAATATGTCATAGATCCTAAAATAAGTGTCAAGAGGCTTAGACAGTTTCTTAAGTTCTTATGTAATTTAGGAAGTTTAGAAATAAAATCATCAACAAATGTCCATGACGTCCGAAAACTAGTTCGATGAGGTGCTAGTGTGTCGTAGTATATTTGACTAAGTTTAAAGAGTTGGAAAATGTTAAAAACTGGTTTAAGGGTGTCTAACACGTATTAGATTTAGTTCATAGTCGAACTGTCCGAAGCGCGACTCCCCAAGGACAAACCAAGGACCCTTGAGGATGACCCTTGTGATTTGGCAAGAATCTATCTAAGGCAGTGTTCACAGACAGTTGCCACAGACGCTTAGTGTTCCATTCAATGGGTGTCGATTTCCTCCATCGATGGACACTTAGAACATTTTTCCATGGTTGAGATTTGAAAAGTGACTAAACTAAATGACAGACCAGAAGGATGGTTGGTCCCTTGGTCCGTTGATTGACACACGAGGCGTCAACGTGGTGTCGTATGTGAGGGCCTGTTTTGGCTGCTCAATTTTAAGTGAATTTAGTTAATTACTTTAGGGTTTAGGTAATTAGTAATGAGTTAATTGAGGTCTAATTAAGTTATATTAATAAACAATACAAAGATCCTAAGCTAATTAGACTAATCGATCTCTCATAATTCCCAATACTAAACTCTCGTCATTCTCTATTCTTTCTCTCTCCCAAGATGAAGAACTCCATAGAAGACAAGGTCAAGGTAGGTTTTAGGGATGCAATTGTAACAACCCTAAAAATGGATATACTAAGTAATGCTTAATGTGTCTAGAATGCCAACGATTAGATTGGGTTCACACTGATTGATGCGCGTAGAACTAAACCTCGGAACCCTTGATAGATCCAAGCCAACTAACTTGGGGAGTTAGTTGAGATAGGAAAGCTTGGTTCAAACCATGTAGGGCTCTCGAATACGAAGATTTACTTGAAGGAGTATTTACCGGACATAAAAAGGGAAACTCTTAGGTTTGCAGGGTCTTTGGGTAAAATGGTCTTTTTCCAGTCTAAGGGTAGTACCGTAATTACCCAAAATATATAAGTAATTATTTAATTAATAAGGTGGAGGGGCATTTTTGGGTGAGCGGGCCGAAATTGGACTCTTGAAATGAAGTCTTGCTCCACCAGGGTTCGAAACTAGGTGGAAGCAATGAATTAAATTGTTATTAATTTAAGTTGGTAAATTGATGTAATTAATTTGTATTTATTAATTATTATCTGATTAAAAATAAAAGTAAATCAGATTTTTAATAATTAAATAAAAACCTTATTTGACTAAATCCTAAACTAGACTACTAATCCTAAGAAAACTCTTCTCTCCCACGCTCATCTCTCTCACATCTCTATCACTCTCACTCACGATTCTCTCTGCCAAATAACTTCAAAAACCAGTAGGTAAACGAATGTTATTCACACTTGAAGAACTCACAACGAAAATATAAGAAAACAAACGAAATCAATCACGTAGGCAAAGAGAAGTTTGTCCGTCTAGTTGGTGTTGACTTTGAAGGTATTTGGACGTGATTTTTGTACAAGATTTTAGGCAGAAAGTCGAGTTTTGAACGTCATAAAAGGTATGTGTTTTCTTGCTCTTGGTCCCTTTCCCAAGAGACCCTTAAGGCTCAGTTGAATCTACTCGAAAACTAGGGTTGTTCCTGTTCTTGTCGAACTCCTTGTTCCTAGTATTTCTTTTATCTCAATGTGAAATAGGTTAGAGATTATTTTTTGGTATATTTTCTGGTAGTTTATGTATGAATTTTTATTTTCATGATAATGTGTTCTTGATTATGTAATTGGAATTGTAAGCATGTTAAGTTATGTCAAACGGAGGTATGTGAAAAAAATGATATGTTTTTTTGGTTGAATTTTATGTGTGAATGTTTGTGTAAATCATGAGGTGTAAAAGTGGTGTAGTGTTGCTGGATGAAATGGAAATTCTTAACTGAATATAATCATAAGAAGATTACACTTAAAGACGCACCAAATTATCCACGAAATGGTTTAACAATTAACTAATGAATGATGATAAAAAGATGTTGAAAATAGTGAACAAATTTCCAACATTTGTTAGGTTCGGTTCGACCATACAAAATGGTACAAAATGCAATATAAAATGAATGTAAAATAAGTGATATCACTATAGATTGAACCAAAGACAACATTACATGAAAGCCAGCTTCATACTAGAAGCCAGCTTCCATGATGGATGAGTTGAATGTAATGGAACTTTTACTGAGCACTGATAGACTAGATATGAGCGGTGATTCCTTTTTTCCGGAAGGGCAGAGGTTCACGTTACTCTCATGAGATGAGACTCTCCGGCATGCCGGGTATGGGTCTCATTATATCTCCTAGTTCGTACATATACTACCAATATAGGGATCTGGCAGGGTTCAATTCCCATGTGCACTAGCATGTTTTGGGTCACTTTGGCCGGTGATTCCACCTCTTTTCAGTGTGGGGTTTCATGAAACTGGATTTCATGATGCTCACATGATCTATGTTGGTTAAAGTTAAAGTTCCCCATTAATGAATGAGGCCAGCCTCAAATTATGCACATAATTTAATGAATGATACCAAAGGTGTTAGGATAAGATAATCAAGAGGTGAGCTAGACTTAAGTAATGACACTTGGTCATTCTTGATCACTTCATAGCAAACCCGACGAATGTCTTAAACTACATCCTAGGTATAGCTGGTGTTTACACTAGCCTATGAATGAAATTAAAGGAAGTACGTATGAATGAATGAAGCAGACTCTGTGTTTCCTAAAGAAGGCTCCTTAGTTGAGGTCCCATATTTACCCCTCATTTTTGGGAAGTCTTGATGTCAAGTCCATGATTCCAAGGTCTCATGTATATGAAAGAATGATAAAGAATGTTATGTGCTATATGCAATATGTTATGTGGTATATGCAACATGTTATGTGTTGTGTGCAATATGATAAGTATGATGATACATGTTACTCTCATAGCATGACTTTGCTAATCCAAATTATCAAAGTTCACTCACTTTCCTAATCTAAATTTGGAAAGCTCACTAACATTCCTAATCCAAATTTGGCAAGTCCACTTACTTGACTTTTAATAATCATGTTGTTTGGAAAGAGCTGTTCTTAACCATGCATGTCCTTGATGTATGCTTGCATATACCATACTTTGTACAAGTGTGTACTAATACCATCCAACTCTACAATTTTAGGTGCACGCACAAGTGGACCCTAGAGCTACAGGTTGACGCTGAAACTATCCTGAAGTGGAGCATTCATCCGGACTTAGTAAGCCCTCATGATTTCGAGGATGCTTGCCCATTATATTCTATCTTAGTTATTGGTTTGAGCTAGTTGAGTATGTTCCATTATCGTTTCTTTCCGCTTTTGTTCAGGCATTGTATTTGTGCCATTTTGGCAAGTATACATTTAATTTTATATTAAATTATTTCTTTCATTTGATGATCTTAATGTAAAATTGTTAATGTTGAACAATTATGAATCTAATAGAATGATTAGTATGTATGTTAAGAAACAAAACGTTTCATATTTTCCGCTAAAATTAACCTAGATGAAGTAAGAATGACGTAAGTAGGCTTGTCTGCGACATCTGAGAGGTCAAACGACGCCGGTCTCCTCTGGGGTCTAGACTCCGGTTGTGACACCAATCACCAAGATTAGTCCATCAATCTTTATCAGACATTAAGGTAAGGGATTCCTTTCACCTTCGGCACTTCTTTCTCTAAAGTGTTCCATCAAATTGATTTAAATGATGATTTTTCAAGTGCGTCTTTTCCAATCTTGAAATTGATCTTTTTTTACATTATTTATGATTTATTTTTGATATTATTAATATATTAACATTTATTATAACTTAATGAAGTTATTTCTTGATGGATTAGTCTTTTTTGTAGAAGATCGACTATTCCCCTTAACCCTAGATTATGATCTTGATATTAATTGTGTAGTGTTGGTTCAATTGACATGGTGATTGGTTGAACTAATACTAGATGATGTTGTTGTATCAACTATAAATATATTTAGATGTATCAACTATAAATATATTTAGATGAATTATAGTCCTATCATTCTATTTCTTGAGTAATTGATATAGATTAAGACTTTGACCTAAGTCTCTTAACTTAAGCTATAAACAAGTAATGGATTGTGATGTTGTGATTCAATTAGCCTTGTTATCGTGTTTGTTATTGTTTTGTGATGATATTACACCTATATTAGGTTTATTTAAGGGTTTATGGTAAGACCTTGATGATGTATTATGAAGGAGACTTGGTAAGTCTTGTGATCCCTAATCTTTACTTCGATTATTGTTAATTGTGATTAAGTGATGATGTTGTACCGAATTATAAATTATGTTACGATTGATATGGTTAGTCTAATGTTGAATTCAAATATATTGCCTATGGTTTGTGAGTTTTTTTATAAGATGTAAATGTTATAAGGATGGTGATAACTTAACAATGTACATTAATATGATGTTAATATGTAATATGCTAGCCTCACATGTATGAATTGTAATGAAAGGACTATACTAATGCAATTCTTATTGAGCTATGATGATGATGAATATACAAGGGATAGACCCTATGACCTACATTAAGTTATTATAATTAATAAAGGTATTAAACAAATTTAAAAAGGGACTTAGCTTAGCACCGAGTAAACTTGACAATTTGCGAGGTGTTGACTTTCCATAGAGGAAGATTCACCCAATAAATCAACATCAGGTGTTGACTCCCCTATCCTTGATACTCATCATATGGATACCCATGGGATGAGGCTCGAATATCCAATTGTCATGTAGAGAGTGCATACCTATATGTTAGTTCTTGAACTATGTTGCCCTTATAGGAAGACTAGCTAGTGGATCAACCTAGAAAGCTACATTTATGTTTGGTTTTACTTTTGCTGGTAGACCACCTTCCATCGGTATAAGATTTTACAAAACCAAATTCAACACTTAGCTCTTGTGGTCTATGTCGGTTAAGGCAAGTGTTCCTTAAACTAAAATGAATTAATGAAGTACAAACTAACTAGGGTGACTTAAGAGGTTTGACTTAGCTTTGGTAAGGGTATAGGACTCTGCCTATGCCTTGCACTAGTTTGCCCTAAGGGAAGCCTTAGGAAGTTGTTATGATGTATATACATGCTTATAAATGTAAATGATGATAATATCATGATCTTACATGTAAATGAAACTATGTGATGCTGGTTTCTCTTATGAACATGTATTTGGTCTCTATTGTTAAAGCATTATATTATGTATTCTTAAATGATATGATATGTGAAATTGGATAGTAGTCAAGTCTTGTTGGGTTACTTGATTTAGTAAGTTTATGAGGCTTTGTTTGTTCAATACACTTGTTGAATTAATGAGGGTTCATAGGTAATTATATTGCTTTAATTATGTTGAATGAACTCGTGTCTATGATTGTTGCTAGTATAACATAATGATGCAGTTTTCTTGACTGCGTTCAATTATGTGATATGCATGTTGTCTTTACTAGGCATACTATTGTTGGTCTTTTTATGTTGATGCTTTTGACTTAATTAATATGTCTTATTGATTGGTATGGTGTTCTGCAATGTGCAAAAGGCTTTTCAAGGTAAATTGCATGCTCTAATGAATTGTCCTCTTTGTAGCATCATTTTATGATATGTGTGCATATGGTCTCATACTCGGTACAAATAGTGTACTAACCCCATTTCCTTACTTTTCCCAAGCATTTAAGGTTCCAGTTGTTGAAGGGATTTTGGGACGGCATTGAAAGAACACGTGGATTTCCCACTCATCCAAGTTGGGTAGGTCCTCACTTTATGAGGGAAATACCAATATCAAGCTATTGAGTTGTTTAGGTTTAAGACTCTTATGTTCTTTCCTTTTAATTTGGATACTAAACATTGTATAGCCTATATGTAGCTTAATTACTTTGATGTATGGGATATGTTCAATTGATGCACTCGTGTTTAGATGATTTATGAGATGAGACATCCAATTAAGACAATGTTATATCTTATATATCTATGTGCAATAAAAGTATAGAACTATTTAATCTTCCTATATGAAGGGTATATGTATACACGATATAAATATAATTTATATGCAGAGGTCTATATAAACCTCAATGTAGAATAAATGAAAACTTTTAAAATTTTTGCATTTTCAACCTATGAATGCAATGATTTAAGCTAAGAGGCTAGTCTTAGTCCACAAAGAGGACGACGATGCCGGTTACGTCCAGGGAGTGCTCCCCGGATTCACACTAACCCATATTTCTATGTTTGTACGATTATGAAGGTTCCGGCCGTTTATATTTTAGAGGGTCATTGAAGATAACTTGGATTCTCATGCTCCATGATTTGGTAGGTCCTCACCTTACCATTAGGATGGCACTATCTAGCTGTTGATATTGTTTTAGTCTTAAAGATAATTTAGTTCTTTCCCATTCAGTTGAAGATGATTGTTGTATACGCGTATATGTGGATTTTATTGTAATGAAGTAAGGGCTACACCCAAATATTATACTCGATTGAGATGGTCTGAATGTGAGACTTATCCTAGACTTCTTATGAGAATATATTGTTAAATTATGTATGTGAAATAAAAATAGAAGCCTATGTAGTACTTCCTACGCAAGGAGCCTATGTAAACTCCCTATCTATATAATATGTGTAATCGAGAGGTCTTTTTAAACCTCAACGTAAATGTAGGTGAAAAGTTTTAAATTTTCTGAAATTTAACCTATTGAAATGTAATAATGAATTCTAAGAGGTTAGTCTTAGTCCTTTTCGAGGACGACAACACTTGTTACTTCTAGGGAGTGCTCCCCGGATGTGAAAAACCTGATATGAGAGCATCAGGTTGAATATGTTTAGGATGGATGGCTACTAAACAACATCTATGTAGATTCTTATTCATTATTGTGAAACGCACCACACTTATGAATAAGAGACTACATGATGCTTAGGAAATTCTCATCTTCTTGTAATCTTATGTCGAGCCTGTAGAGTCTACTTTATGTTCTCTTTACACCGAATCCTTTTATTTTATTATAAGTATAAATACTCAAAAGGAAGCGGCACGAAGGGCCGAGGAAGGGATTGCTAATGCAGGGGCTCGTAAGAACTATGCTCCTCCGTAAGAAAATCAAGTCCCTCCACTTGAAGAAGTTGATATGGGTGATTATTAAGGTTCGGTTGTTCCTTCACCGATGAACGATGGATAGATAAGGCAGTTTTTCGCAATTTAACCCAAGCCATGTCTTCACACCAAGCTATGACTGCATAAGTCAATCGAGAAGTTGGGCCCCGTGTGCCTTATCATGTTAGCACTATGGTGTCTCATTTGAGAGACTTTACTAGGATGAACCCTCCTATGTTCTACGGGTCAATAGTAGATGAAGACCCTCAAGATTTCCTAGATTAGGTCAATAAGATCCTATTTTCTATGGGTGTGAGTACAAGTGAAAAGGCCGAGTTGGCCGCCTATAAACTCAAATATGTGACACAAACTTGGTTAACCAAATGGAGACATAATAGGGTGCAAGGAGGTTGTTCCGTGACTTTGGAGATCTTCAACAGAGCTTTCCTTGATTGCTTCTTTCGTATGGAGTAGAGGGAATCTAAGGTGTAAGAATTCATCAGCATTCGTCAAAAAGGTATGAGATCAGTCATTATCTTACAAGATGAGTAAGTCGTTTCCTTATGGGAGTGCCCGATGACTTGGTGGAAAAATGTCATTCGGATATTCTTCATGACAATATGAATATCTCTCGTTTAATAGTTCATGCTCAACAAGTGGAAGAAAGTATGTGAAGAAGGAAGAATAGAGAGGACAAGAGGGCCATGTCTTTTGAAAGAGGTTCTTCAAAGGGTAGGTTGGAATTTAAGATAAGCCAAAATTTAAGAAAAGTTCTCCAATAAAGTCCCTTCCAAATTCTCAAGACTCGTGATGATAGGGTGTCTAACACTAATTACCAAAAGGATAGAATTGGAATGTCACAAAGAGATAAACCAACTTGTTCCAAGTGTGGTAAGAAGAATTAGGGTGAGAGTCTAATTGCGACGAAAAATTGATTTAGTTGTGGAAAAGAGGGTCACTAGATTAAGGATTGCCTAATGTGAATGGGAAAAAAAGAGTGGTGGTCAAGCTCAAGCGAATGATTCTAATGTTGATTCTCCAAGAAAAAAATCATTTTTATGCTCTTCACTCTAGGGGTGAACAAGAGAGTTCTCCAGATGTGGTGACCAGTATGTTACAAGTCTTCTCTTTAAAAGTTTATAATTTACTTGATGTAGGTGCTACGTTGTCATTTTTTACTCATTTGGTAGTTAGACAGTTTTATATTTTGCCCGATATCTTGAATGAACCTTTTATGGTGACTATCCCGGTAAGTGAGTCGGTAGTTGCAAAAGGGTATACATAAATTTTCCTATAATGTTACCTAATATAGTCACCTATGTTGAATTAGTAAATTATGATATGGTGGATTTTTATGGAATTTTAGGAATGAATTGTTTGCATGCTTGTTTTTCTTCCATTTATTGAAGGACAAGAGGGGTCAAATTTAATTTTCCTAATGAACCCGTCTTAGAGTGGAATGTCAGATATTCTATTCCTAGTGGTCCTATCATTTCTTGTCTAAATGCTTGCAAGACAATCTCTAAAGGGTGTTTATACCATATTGTAGAGTCAATGATTTAGACTCCCAAGTTCCTCCCATTGAATTAGTCCCCTTCGTAAGGGAATTTGCGGAGGCCTTTCACAATGGTCTTTCCGGAATTCCTCCGGAACATGAAATGTATTTTTTTATTGACTTGCTAGCATATACAAATTCCATTCAAATCCTCCTTACTGGATGACTCCAGCAAAACTGGTTGAAGGTTCAACTCAAGTATTTACTACACAAAGGGTTTATTCAACCTAGTATTTTCCCATGGGGTGCTGCTGTACTATTTGTGAAGAAGAAGGATGGGTTTCTTAGTATGTGTACTTACGACTGTTTACTCAATAAAGTGACCATTAAGAATAAATGTCCTCTCCCTCAGGTTGAAGACTTGTTTGAAAACTTAAAGGGGCAAGCTACTTTTCAAAAATTGACTTGAGTTCGGGATATTACCAACTTAGAATCAAACTACGTCAGCAGGGTTAGCTTTCAAATGCTGAATTTGGTTTAGAAAAAAAATTAGTTTTGAGGGTGTAGAGGTTAGTTTTAGTTTCTTGGTTCTTTGTGGTATTTTCTTTGTTAAGCATTTACAATGGTAAACATTTGTATGAAACAACCTTTGATGGTTATTTCGTAGGTTTTGTAGAGTTCGTGATGTCAATTACAAATGATTTGAAGATTTTGTTTGCATCATTTGTACTTAGAATGACATTCTAGGCATTATTTCAAAGATTTGAACACTTAGCCTTTTTCCTGAAATTTTGTTGGTGTATGGTCTGATGACTTAAGTGAACTATTGGTCTCTTAAGAGAAGGGTGTTAGAGGGCGCCTCTTAGTCGAGACCTTCTTTTTCTACCATTTAGCGCTTAAGCGATGGATGAAATTGGATTGCTTGAAGTAAAGACCAATGATGATCGTTTTTGAAGGTTAAATTTGTAAGGTATTGTGATCTTGAACCTTTACTTCAATTGAGATGCCTTTTACTTGGTGATGAAGTTCAATTGAAGCATGTATTGTGATTGAATTAAGTAGGTGTTGGCATGATGATGAAACTGAAATGTCTTGAATATGTGATTGTGACATTATGCTTAAGATGTAATGATATAAGGCTGGTTTTGAACATGACAATGAGAGGTGTTGGCTTCCCATAGAGGAAGATTTACCCTATTGTTCCACATGAGGTGTTGACTCCGCTATGAGGGACATTCACCCTATGGTTTCTCACGAGAGGAGGGATCCAATTCTAATGGGAATGTAGAGGGTTCAAGACATATAATTTAGTTCTTTAACTATGTTTCCCTTATAGGAAGAATAGCAAGTGGATCCACCTAGAAATCTATGTGTATGTTTTAGTTCTACCTCTGCAAGTAGAGCACCTTCTTTCGGTGAAGGGTTCATCATAACAGATCCCATATTTAGCTCACATGGTCTTTGTCGGTTAAGGCAATTGTTCCCGAAAGTTAAATGACGTAGTAAAGTGAACACTAACTATGGTGACTTAAGGGATTTGATTTAGTATAGGTAGGGGTATGTGACTGTACCTAGACATTGCACAAGTTAGTTCTAAGACGAGTCCTAGGAGGTTGTTCTTATGTAATGATATCATAAAACAGATATATGTTGTTCCTAATGATGTTACTTTTTTATGATGTTGGTCACATAGATGAACGTGATGTTGGTCTATACACTGTTGGGTTTGGATGAAATTGTTGGTAAGGTTCTTGTATGTTGGTAATATGAACTAAGGAATATGATATATTAAGATGACTTTATGATGAAGTTGTCCTATTTAAGAACATGTATTATGTTCTAGAAATTCCTTGTCTTGTATATGCTATATTGTTTGTGCTTAAGGGTTTTCAAATGACTTAGCATTTTTCTAAAATAAATGGTCCTTTACATGCATGTTTCCAAATGTTTTTTGCTCATATGTCTATACTTGGTACAAGTGGTTTACAAAACCATGTCTCTATGTTTTCTACAACTATGTAGGTTAAGACCATTGAGTTTTTAGAGGGCCATTAAAGAATACATGAAATCATATTCTCCAAGTTCGGTAGCTCCTCACCTTCCGAGGACGATACCTCTATCTAGCTATTGTTGTTGCTTTAGTTTTAATACAATGAGTTCTTTCCTTTCTTATTTGGATACGATTATTGTATAAGCATACATGTGGCTATCATTGTAATGAAGAGGGCTCTGACCAAATGTTGTATTCAGTTTAGTTTTTTTTTTAATATGAGACTTTCCTTTACTTCCTATTAGATTATGTTCATATATATGTATGTGAAATAAATGTAAAAGCGTATGTAGTTCTTCATATTGCGAGGATTCTATGTAAACTCTCTATATATATATGATATGTAAGCGAGAGGTGTATGTAAACCTCATGATGTAGATGTAAATGAGAAGTTTTTAATTTTCTGCATTTTTAACCTATGATATGTTATGACGAATGCTAAGAGGCTAGTCTTAGTCCTATTCGAGGACGACACGCCTATTACGTCTATGGGATGCTCCCCGAATGTGACACAATTCTTATAAACATCAGTGTATTTGTATTTTTACATACATATCATAGTTAATTGTATCTTGCATACATTCAGTGTTTACAATATGTTTCATTATATTATATTTATTTTTTAATTGCATTATATTGAAATGAGTTATGTTATTCATGAGTTGCGTAGATCCAGGTAAGTGTTCTTTCTTACTATTTTGGAGTTCAAGTGTTCTTAGCATTAAACTTGCATACTCGTACATCTATCGCACTAATGCAAGTTGGTTTGCATCGTATAATGATGCAGACATAGGTAACTATGATAAATATTTGGGGTATCACTGATCCAGTGAGTAGCTCAGAGTCAGTTGGTAAGCCTTCCTTCATTCATAAGGACATCCTTATCATTTAATTATTTTCTTCACTTTAAATTGTTAAGATTATTGGATTTCCTGACCCTACATCCATATTTTACTTAGAGGCTTCATAGGTTTTTCATTTCATTTGACAAGACATGAAGTTCCTATTTTGGCGAATTACTATTTTAAGGTAATTTTTTAGTTATATCATATATTTAAATCTTCCGCTGAATTAAGTAAACTAGACGAATGGTTCGCTCAAAGCCAACGTCCTCCACGTCTAGGGTATAGGTTTCGGGGTGACACTTACTGCAAATCTTGGAGGTAAACCGTGTACCACAGTCTGAGATAATAGAAAGGGGCACAACTTGCAACCTCACTACCTCTTTCATATAATCCTTAGCCAATTGTTAAGCATTATTATCTATTATATCCAGAATAAAATGGGATTACTTAGTCAATCTATCATCCACTACCCAAAAAGAATCAAACTTTCCCAAAGACGTGGGAAGACCAACCACAAAATCTATAGCTATTTTTTCCCACTTTGTTTCCAAAATTGGAATTCTTTACAGAAAACATGCAGGCAAGCCTTTGATGCTCATATCATACTTGTTAGAATTTTGACACATAGGGAAAAACTTCCATATATTTTCTTAATGCCCTGGAAATAATATAGTTGCTTCAAGACTCGATACATCTTGGTAACACCCGGACGAATGGAATACCTCAAACCATGGGATTTTACCAAATCACTCTAGAAACAGAACTCCTTCCTTTAAAACTGAGCACACCTCCCGCATCAACAGTGGTATTTTGTGCCTTACAAATAATTATCTTATTTCTACGCTCGTTCAAATTTTCATCCTCAAAGTGTTTGGTCTTGATCACTTTGATGAATACGACCCTAACTTCAATGTTATCTAACAACCCACCTTTATTTAAGAGCCCTAACTGCATGAACATAGATTCCAAGGATTGAATTTCCTTATCCAAAGGTTATTTGGATTAACCCAAGCAAGATAGACTACCCATACTCACCTCCATTCGACTTAATGCGTCTGCCACAACTTTAGCCTTACCTGGATGATATTGTTCGGTCACATCAAAATCCTTGAGTAACTCAATCCACCTCCTCTGTCTCAAATTCAAATCCTTTCGAGTACACACATCTTGTACGATACGGTTATTTGTAAACTCGTGACACTTAACACCATAAAGATAATGTTGCCAGAGCTTAAGAGCAAACACTACTGAAGACATCTCTAAATGAACTGTTGGATTATTCAACTCATGCACCTTCAACAGTCGTGATGCATAAGCTATGACATTTTTATCCTACATCAACACCACACCCAAGCCTGAAGGTTAAACATCATAATAAACAATAAAATATTTACCTTTCGCGGGTAGTGCAACTATAAGGTTATGGTAAAGAGAGTCTTGACATTTTTAAAGATTTCCTCAAATTTTTCAATCCATTCAAATGGTATCTCCTTGTTTGTCAAATTTTTCAAGTATGTAGCAATAGAAGAAAAAATTTTCAGAAACAAACGATAGTAGCTAGCAAGCCCCATAAAACACCTTATTTCAGTCACATAACTTTATCAAACCACTTCTTAACCTCTTCAATCTTTTAGGATTTACCATTTTCCCATCCATTGAAACTACTTGTCCAAAAAAGGCAACAAAAGTCAACAAAAATTCACTCATTGAACATTTCGCATAGAAGTTTTATTTTCGGATAGCACCAAGACAATATAGAGATAGTCGGCATGTTATTCCTCACTTTTCAAGTAAACCAAAATTTCATCAATAAATACTATTAAAATCAAATCAATAAAGGGTTTGAATACACAATTCATCAAACTCCTGACAGTTGCAGATGTATTAGTTAACTCAAAGGACATAATATAGAACTCGTAATGCCTCCCGTTCAAGGCACATCCTCAAGCCTAATATTTAACTGAGGGTAAATACCTTAAATCAATATCATATGAAAAATAATGTACTCTGCAATTGCTCAAAAATACAATCTATTCGAGGCAATGGATACTTATTTTTAATGGTGACCTTATGCAATTGATGATAGTCTATGCTCATTCTAATACTACCATTTTTTTTCTTAACAAACCGAACTGGAGCACCCCAAGGTGAAGAACTAGAATACATAAATCCTTTATCAAGAAGTTTATGGATTTGAAAACTGAGCTCTCTTAACTCTGCCAGAATGATATGGGACTAGTATCAGGTTCTAAATCAATGCAGAAATCTATATCTCAATCCGGAGGTATAATAGGAAAATCAGTAGGAACACTTTCATAAATTTTGATCTTATTTGGCTTAGGCTTGTCCACCTTGTCCCGCTCTAATTTTTCCTAACCGGAGATCTCTAGGACCACAAATTTTGTATTACAATTTAACACAAGATAATAGGTATATGACCAAGTCATTCAAAGGATTACATCAAAGTTAGTCGTACATAAAATTACCAAATCAACCCTAGTCTGAAGATCCATAAACAAGATAGAACAAGTGTGATATACATGAGTAACTATGACAGACTCTCCAGAGTGGTTAGGAACATGGATAGGGTCATCAACTATATCAGAAATTATATAAAAATTTGAGTCAAATCGCACATACACATAAGAATAAGTATAACTCGGATAAATTAACACATTAGTCATTCGGTCATGATAAGAATAGTAAATTAGTTCGCTGCAGTATAAGCCTATACCTTGGTCTTGCCCGAAATGCTGTCACGACCCAAAACCGAGCCGCGACTGGCACCCACACTTACCCTCCTATGTGAGCGAACCAACCAATCTAAACCCTAACATTTCAATATAATATCAACAGAAAGTAATGCGGAAGACTTAAACTCATTAATAAAAACCAATTCAATAA
>NC_028646.1:69991672-69992737 GCF_001406875.1 Solanum pennellii
TGAGGTGGACCCCCAACTACAGTCTATAGTGAAGACTGAATTGGTCGGACTGAGTAACCTCCTTAACCCTGTCCTCTAGAGTTAGAACCATTAAACTCACCTCCCTTTCGAAACCTTTTAGAGGTCGATGCCATGGTGAAGTCATCTGGCTTCACTCCCTCCGCCTCTATCACAAAGTCTACCACTTCCTGGAAGGATTTTGCTGTAGCCGCTACCTGTAAGGCTTAAATCCGCAAATCTGACCACAACTCTTTCACAAAACGGCGAATCCGCTCTTGTGAACTGAAGCAAAGCTGGGTGGCATACCTAGCTAATGCACGAAACTTAGCCTCATACGCAGTGACCGTCATTCTGCCTTGCTCTAGGCTCAAGAACTCATCTCTCCTCCTATCCCTCAAAGTCCGGGATATATACTTCTCCATAAACAATCTAGAGAATGACGCACAAGTCATAGGTGGTGCCTGTGCGGGTTGACACTCGACATGTGACCGCCACCACATTTTGGCGTTTCCCTGAAACTAATAGGTTACAAACTCAACGCCAAATCTTTCCACTATGCCCATTTTATGTAGTAACTCATGACAATCAACCAGAAAATCGTAGGCATCCTCAGATTCAGCACCCTTGAAGACTGGAGGTTTCAATTTCAAGAACTTACTGAAAAGTTCATGCTGATCACTTGTCATTATAGGCCCTGTAGTCAAACGAGGAAACGTGCCTATTTCCAATGGCACATCCATGCGGGGAGCCACAGCAGTTGCCTGTTGTACTTCCGGAACCTGAGGTGCTGGTGCAGAAAACACTGGAGGTGTTTGACCTTGATCAGATAACCCACTAAGGTAAGCAAGAACCTGATTTATCATCTCTGGGGTAGGTTGGGGTGGTAGTTCCTCATTCTGCACTTGCTCAGCTTCCCCTTCCTCACCCTCTCTTACCACTTCCTCAGTCGGTGGAAGAGTCACCGCCCTAGTACTAGATGGGGCAGGTGCTTGTCCTCCTCCCCTAGAGGACGTCCTCCCACGACCTCTACCATGGCCTCTTGCCGCTGCTCTTCCTCGAGCTACA
>NC_028646.1:69996004-70015132 GCF_001406875.1 Solanum pennellii
CCCACTAATTAACTCAAGGTTACCTCTTTTAACCCCCAAGTAATTAGACTTATTAACATTAACCCACTAACTTTATAATTAAAGCAGGAATAGTCCAAAACGCCCCTTAAATTACTTAACAGAAATCCGACCCAGCCTGGGATTACGCAGCCTGTGACGGGCCGTCGTGCCTGTGACGGGCCGTCGTGCCTGCGACGGTCCGTCCTGCTGCTCCGTCACAGAGTTCAGAGACTCAATTCCACTAAAGGGTCTGTGACGATCCGTCGTGCCCACGACGGTCCGTCCTGCCATGTCGTCACGAAGTTCAGAGAGTCGATTTCAGTACCCAAATTTCAGAATTCTAAGTGTTTTGGAACGAGACCCCCTCGACGGCCCGTCGTGCCCATGACGGTCCGTCGTGGGTTCCGTCGACTCAGAAAGTTTTTCCAGAAATAAAATCTGCTGCTTAAAACGACTAAACAGGTCGTTACAAATGCATATCACTGAGCCATGTAATCATGATAGGCGACATTACTTCGTGGATGCATTATGTCTCTACATGTGTTACCATTTCCCCCACCTTAATGACATTACTTATTTCCTCCTTTCACACCTTGTGGATGTCCTTGACCATTATTACCAGTGCCTGCGGGTACACTCTCTAGTATGGTGGGACTCCAGCATGCACAAGTGGGTTCAATCTCTCCTCTTATGCCTAGGTTCTCCAAAGTTATAACATGTGCAATCAAAATATGGCATGCTTCCTGATGAATGTGAGACTCCCTCTTTATCCTTAATCAAATTCTGAGGCGGGGTTCCTGAGTTTTTACATATAGAATCAGGCATTGAGAACTAAAATGGTCGCCTTCAAGTGACGGCCTCTGTGAAGCTCTTGAGTAAGAACCCTGAAAGTTACCTTAATTCTTGGCTTTCTTAGCCAATGTCCCTCGTTTCACCCCCTCCACTTTCTTCACAAAATTCGTTACCTCATTGAAGATTTTTCCTGCATAGGTCATATGAACAAGCAATACCCGCAACAGAAAAATTAGACCCTAAACAAATAGGAGGATCCTCTCTTCTTTATTAGTCAGAAATTGCGTAGCATATCTCGACAAAGCATGGAACTTATCCTCACAAGTAGCTATAAACATACCACCTTGTTAAAAAGGCATGAACTAATATTTTTTATGATCTGTCAATGTCCAAGGCCCATACTTATCCAAGAAAGGAGCATGAAATTGACTCCAAGTTAGTGGTTGTAAAGTAGAAGATCTTTATTCCACACGAGCTCTCCACCACTGATTAGCCTCATATTGAAGCTTAAAAATAACAATATCTACTCCATACTGATAGAAAATTCTGACCTTCTGAAGACTTTCATAATAATCTGAAATGAACTCATATGCTTCCTCACTCTCAGAAAGATGCAATATAAGAGGTTTCAACTTGAAGAACATAGTCAACATTGCGTGTTCATTACAAGTCATAACCAAACCCAACAAAGGATGGAAAAAGTATATTACCTACAGTTCCATCATTCTTGGGTACAGTGATAGCAATAGGGGAATTGGTGGAGCTTGAGTTGGTTGAATAGAGGGAACAATTAAAGGACCAACCAACCCTTTCATGAATGACATAATCTTTTGAGCTAACACTGCCCTAAGGGAGGAAAACTTGTAGTTTCATCCTGCACCTCTTCCTCTTGTCCAACATTCTCCTCATCCTTAACCTCTACATATTATTCTATCTCATCATGATAGGCAAAAGGGATCTCATTTTTGGGAGATTTCTCAATGACATCTCCATCATTAGTAGGTTCTATCCTTCCTCGGCCTCTGTCCATTTCTCTTCCTCTACCCCTACCTCAATCATGACCTCATGCTTTGGATTCTTCATATGGCGCATTAATAAGAGTATCTTAACACTAATAAAAGAGTAAAGGAGATTATATACTATTTTGAATCAATAGTACCAAATGGAACTAATTTATAGAAGGATGGATACAAAAGAAAACAAAGAAATTTTTTGTAGTCATGTAGCCTCTCAAAGAAAAGTATAGACGTCTCTCTAGTGTTTCTCAAGAGTCTACTAGAACATTTTAATTCAATGAGATCAACAAAATTGGGGCTCTAATACAAACATTGTAACTACAAAAACGATCTTTGTTGACACCCACACTAACCCTCCGGTAGGACAACCATCACTAAAACACAACTAACCAAATAAACAAAACTAAAGCATTTAAGATATGGAAGCAGGTTTAAATGTCTAAAGGAAAAATAGGGAGTTCCTATAAACTATGAATTCTAACAAACGATTGTGGAATTAAAGCCTAGAACATGAAAGTCGATGTACAAAAATTTTAACAAGGAACAAAAAATATAAAGGAAATGGGTAAAATTAACAAAGAAATCTAAAGCACTAGTCTAAGTCTGAAGATTTGGACATATACACGAAGAGAATCATGGTAGCCCGGAAGAAATGGATCACCCTTGATTTTAGTAGATCATTAGTCTTATAAACGAGGTTTGTCACAAGCCACCTAGAGATACCTTGTATTGTACAAACAAAGAGCAAGTGCAGTATTTGTACACAATCATAGTGTGCTGGTAGGATCCTGCGGCAATCCCATTAGGTGAAATATATATAAGCCATTACAAACACAATAAACATGGATACACTGAATATATACAATATCAATTATCACTTACGGCAATGTACAATTTCACAATCTCAAAGATATACATATATGCCAAGTTATGGGTCCTTTCACAGAACTCATACCCAAACTATTAGTGTACCTATACGTCGTGTCCAATCTAAGTTAGTGTATCATACATGATACCTAATCTAATATATGTGTCTAAAAGTAGAATGTGATCCAAGTTAGTATGTTGAAACAAAAAACCCGATCCAAGTTAGTGTGTAGAAACGTAATACCCGAATCATGTTGGTGTGTTGGAACGTAAAAAAGATCCATTCAACAAGCCATAATCACAATCACAATGTTGTCTCATAATCATTCAATCAGGTCATGATCATTACATACAACTATTCAGTCATCCTCATTTACGATTAGTGTGATCAATAATCAAACATCCGCATACATACATGCATTATAATGAAGTAATTACAAACATACATGACCCACCAACATGAATCACAACAATCACCTACCTCAAACAAAGCTTGAGTCCCCAATGGAACTTGATTCTTCTCTTTCGAGATTCTTTACACTTTTTCTTGGTCTATAAACAATCAATGTTACACGAGGATCAATAAACGAGACCTAATTACCCTGACTATAATATGTAACACCAACCTTTGGTCGAATACTTGATCTTCATAACAAAATTGGGGTCTATTCCATCTTAAATGCTAGATCAAAAACCTCCCCCATCGATAATTACCCAAAAAAATAAGTTCTACGGCTTTGAAAAATGGATTCAGAGAGTAAAAACCTTACATTTGGTGCTAGAAAAGGTGGAAAACCTTCAAGAAATTCCTCTGGGTCATTCCTTCGCTCTCAATGTCGTAAATTGGAGAATGAAACATTTTTGGTTTTCTTTTCTACTTAAGTAGAAGCTTGCCGCCATAGCGGATCTCATCCCACTACAGCGGCCCCTGTACATCTTGATGCTGCTAAATTCAGTAGGTACTCCTTTTGCTCTTGATATTGCTACGTTGGGTAGAACAAGGCCTAGCATGGCTAAGATTAGACCAGTGATGGACCTATTAAAACCTCTTCCTTGAAGTTTGTGGATTCGGCAAAAACATTATGATTCGCCTCTCACGAGAAGCACACAAAACATGTAATATGGCATTTCGAAATACTACAAAAATTGGGACACAACATCACGATTTGTAGAGTCCAATAAAACAATAATGTTGAGGAGAGGAAGAAAAAACACAGCTAACGAATACTAATTATAAAAATTGTAACATTAATGAAGGACATAAGAAAAATATTACTGAAACACAATGGGAAAATCACAAGGGGGGGACTAAACAAAGGGAATGAAATAGATAAGTGGAGCAATCTTCCCTAAATGAATAAATAAAAGTAAGACCATGGAATAAACAATTACCGCTATGTCAGAACATATTATTGATATTGCTAGAAAAGGAAACCAGAAAAAACAATAAAAATTCAAGAAACAAAGGGAATGAAATAGATAAGTGGAGCAATCTTCCCTAAAGGAATAAATAAAAGTAAGACCATGGAATAAACAATTACCGCTATGTCGGAACATATTATTGATATTGCTAGAAAAGGAAACCAGAAAAAACAATAAAAATTCAAGAAACATTCTGATAACATGGATACCAGTAAGACGCGCAAGAAGAATCGTCTTTCCAAACTGATAAAGAAGAAGAAAACAACAACCAAGAGTAGAAGAAGAATACAGAACAGAGAAGCATGTTGAGCAGCAACAAGACAATGGAGAACAAAGTAGTGACAGACACAAAATAGAGAAAAACTAAGTAGGTGATCAAACTCATGTCGGTAAAACCGATGATGGCTCAGAAAACATCGGAAAAAAACACAAAGTGCTAATGGGTACAATAGTAAAATAGGAATTAAGACAGAGGACACTTAGTCCAGCAACCTTAATATGGTAGGTATGCACACAAGCATCAATAAAAATGTTAACGATAGTGAGTCTAATAAATGAACAAATTAAACATAAAGGAACTTCAATCCAAGTTTTTTAAAGAATTAACAAGCTAATTAGATAAGCAAGGAAAGATCCTCAAGTGAGAACTTGAACAATTTTATTGAGGAGAAGATCTCATCTTTCTCAAGGTTGAGTACTTAAGTTCTTATCGACTTTGCTTACATATTTTAGTGGTATACTAGTAAAAGCCATAGGAAAGACAACATATAGAAATCCAAAGATTTTTATTTTGGAAAAATTAATATTAAGAAACTATTTGATATACATGATATGGAGGAACCAATGGCTCCACCAACTACCTTTCGGAGTGCGTAAAAGTTATAAGCATAAATCATACCTAAAAAGACCCATATATAAAATGGCATCAGTATCATGGAAAAATGTTATTCTAATGGACAAATTGTGATAAAATATGGGCACGGAATGTCTGACAAAATATCGGTTCTTTGGTAATTTTTTAAATTTTAATTTTCAAAAGTTCGATCATAAATCTAGTTTAGAATTTAATGTTCTTAGTAAAAGTTTAGATACTGAACTAATTTTATCAATAAATTTTACATTTATTTAGCTACATCTTGCTAGTCGCATAGGTTATAATTATTGTCTGTGGTTAATATATATTACAGAACTTCAAGTTTTGAAACAGATGAATAAAAATTATCTATAGATCTTCCTTCCAACGATAAGAGTGAAAGCAACTATACAACAAAGTTATGAAAATACAACTTTAATTATTTCTGAAAAAAATCAAAAAATTTATACTATGATCGTCACCACTCACCAGCTCAATAAAATATTAATTTACATGTATGTCGCGAAAATAAATCCTTAATGTTTTTTCCTTCCTTTATGTTCCTATTGTAGATAGATACGACCTCAAATTCTCATCTCACACAGATTTAAAGGATAAATGGGCATTGAATCTAACTAGGATAGCAACTACAAGTATCATTTATCTATCTCTAGCATCCTTCTATTTTATGTAGTCTAGTCACGATATGAGACCTAGCTCCTTGAGTATTCTAGTAAGAATAGGAGACAGGGCTCCTCAAGGAAACCTGTGGTATAAGTATTGATTTTTCTTCAATGATAATTAAGAGAATAAAAGTTTTTCAATCATGGTATCGGAGCCCTAGTGGTTTAAATAACCCTAAGGTTTTATTTGTTCCTCTTTAGAGAACATAACGTCGACAGCTTGAGCTACCTTTGCGAATCCAGTAATGGTAGACATCACTTCCTCCCCAGACACGTCCAGCACTCCAGTTGTTGCTTCAACCACCCCAATGGCATCTTATTCGCGAATAACTAACCCTGCTCATCAACTGCACCTAAAGCTCACACCGTCAAGCTTCTTGCAATGGAAGACATTTTTATCCAATGATTACTGGGTGTGGTCTCAATCATCATATTGATTGTACTGAACCTGTTCCAGATCACTTAATGGAAGATAATCAACTGAATCCACAGTGTAAATCTTAGGTACGTGAAGAACAACTTGTTTTAAGTTGGACTGTTGCTTCAGTATCCGAGATTGAATTACCAAAGCTAGTTGGCGATAAAACAGCACATGCAACATGGAACAAACTAGTTGAAGCCTATGCATCTTGATCCAAACCACAAAGCAGTGATCTTAAAGCACAACTACACACTCTGAATCATGACAATGCGAGCATTGAGACTTATGTCCAAAAGGCAAAAGGGATTGCAAACAGGTTGACTGCTTTGAAGCATCCAGTCAATAATGAAGATCTTGTAGAAATTCTTTTTCCACATCTTGGCCCTACATACCGTCCTTTATCCAGAGCACATGAATCACTCCATGAAGATGTAACCTTTCGTGATTTACACGAAATGTTGTTGTATGAATTAAGACAACTAAAAGAGGATGAAGCTCTTAATATAATTGCTTCTTCAGGTCAATATACTCAAAGCTCACTTTCCACCACACATGGTCAAGGTATAAGTAGAATTGACAGAAGTCGTGGTTGTTTTTCTAACCATGGATTTACATAACTTCTCATTATCGCAACTTCAGGAATTATACCGTATGAACTCAATCTGGGGTCCAACAATCTGTGGTCTAATCTTAATAATCTGATATCTCTAGGATTCTTTGTAATAATTTTGAAGGAAAGGGTCATATTACACGTGTTCATATGTCACCCAAAGTAAACGTTGTAATAGGTTCTCCGGACAACCTCTTCAAATCTAGATTGTACCTCAACTCAACCGACGCAAAACTGGTTAATGGATAGTGACACCACACATCATCTTAGAATCGATCTTGACAATCTCGTCATCAATTCTAAATACTAAGGTCCTGAAGAAGAAACATTAGGTAATAGTTCCAAACTACTTATGTCTCACATACGGCAAGGTTCACTTTCTATTTCTGATAAAAACAAATTAACTCTAGATAATATTTTACATGTTCCTACTGCCTCTCAAGATTTACTATCCATTAGTTCCTATACTAAAGCTAACAACGTTTCGGTTTAATTATTTCCAAACTTTATTTTGGTAAAGGATTTGGAAACAAGGAATATTGTTCACAAAGGTTCTAAAGTGATGATGTATACTCTCTTCCAATGTTGAAATCACCATCATGTCCTGCTACATATGTTGCATCCCTTGGTATTTTGCATGCATGACTAGACCCTGCATCCTATCCTACCATCCGTAAATCTTTGTCGTCAAGTGTGTCTATGTCATCCCCTAGTTTATCTACTAACATATGCTAGAAATGTGATCTTAGTAAGAGTCACAAAGTTCCTTTTAGTGAGTCCAGTTTTAGGGCCACATGGCCTCTAGATTTAATTTGTTCACATGTTTGGGATCCTGCCCCAGTGATTTTTACTGATGGTTATTGTTATTATGTTACTTTCTTTGATCACTTTAGAAAATATAATTGGATCTATTTTCTTAAATTTAACTCTGAAGTTCGATTGATTATTGTTCAATTTAGTACAATTGTGGAAAAATTGTTTAGTCGGCCAATAAAATTCTTCCAAGCAGACTGCGGGAGGTGAATTTCATAAATTAACTAGCTATATGAGAGATAATGGGATTGTTCAAAGTTCAACATTCCCTTATAAACCCAAATAAAACGGTTTTGTAGATAGAAACATAGAAATATTGTTTAAACTAGTCGTGCCTTGTTAAGTTATGCTAATGTTCCTCAAAAATTTTGATCCAATGCTTTTGAAACGCTTGTTTTTACAATAAACAGATTGCCCACTCAACTTTTGAATAATTACTTTCCTTTTAGTATTTTATCCAAACAAATCCAAATTATTCTCATTTGCGTATTTTTGGATGCCTTTAGTTTTCCATGGCTTCGTCCTTGTGCAAAATATAAGGTCTTGTATTTTTCTTGGTTACAGTAAGATTTATAAGGGTTATAAGTGTTTTTGATCCCCCACACCTTAATTTTATGTCTCTCATCATGTTGTTTTTGTTGAAAATACCTTTTGGTTTGCTGTATGAGATGTCTTTGTTCCCACTTCAATTGAAAATTTGATAGCACACTTGTTACTATTAAGTTGCCAACGCCACCTGCTATTGCAACATCTCCTTGTTCTTATGTACCCCTAAATAGATGTCAATATGCGCCTAGGTAACCATCTCAATCCTCCTCAATCCAAATATCTTCTTCCAATTTTACTAATACATTGGACCGGGCTCAGTCAATGAAACAGGCTCTTCTAACAAGTGGTAAACCTACTATAGATGGTCTTTCTTTGAATGGAGATCTCGCAGACTCGGCCTCAATTTCTAATAACTCACCTTCTAACTCTTCACTGCATCCCACACCTTTGAAGCCCCACTCAATGGTTGCTTGTGCACAAAAAGACTCTCTAAAAAAAACATGTAAAGGATAAATGGACACTGACTCAAACTAGGATAGCAACTAAAAGTATTTTATATCTATCTCTAGTATCCTTTTGTTTTATGTAGTCTACGAACGATAGGAGACCCAGCTCCATGACTATTCACGTATTGATAGGAGACATGGCTCCTTAAGGAAAACTCTTGTATAAATATTTATTTTTCTTCAATGATAATGAAAAGAAGAAACATTTTTCAATCAATAGAAACCTTATGAAAACCTTAATTGTCAAAGGTTTTTCTTGCTATGATCAAGTGTTAGAGAAAAAATGATAACAAGATGAAAAAGCTGATAGCATAGCCCACCATATATTTTTGAGGATACTACACTGATTGGTTGTGGATGTAATAGACTTTTCAATGCAATGTAAATGAAGTCTAACCAACAAGGTCTGCTAACGACAAGAAAAAAACAATTATGTGAAGATAGACCCAAAATTTTGTTTAATTTGTTTAATGCTTGAATTTATGTGTTATCACAAATAAACAGTATCTAGACACTTAAGAGGAAATTCCCTATCAAATTCTTTAAGAGATAAATTTTAACATAATTCATCAACTATTCTACTAATACCTCTGTGCAATTTCATATGATAGTATATGGCAATGAAAGAATAAGATTGTTTGAAAAGTACAAGCCATTTTTGATCCTAGTTTGTGTACTACATAAAGTGTCAAAGTTTTTATTTGTATCAAACACAAGAACCTCCATAATTAATCCCAAATTTTAGATATCAAAGAAAGGAATCATTTAACATTGTCTTTATGACAAAGGCATAAGGGATAAGAAATCTTTAAAAGTATTTCTACATTTGTTTTATTAGTCATTATTTAAGCATAAAAAGAGTCCAATATACCAAACAAAACAGGAAAACAAAACTAAAGTTACTTTAGTTCAATATTCGGTTTATACCCCCAAAAACATAAACTAAATAAAGTACCAAAAATGCAAAAACATTTACAATTTGAACACAAAAAGTTCCAAATCCTCTTTCAAATATTTACAATATTTGTAATAATGAAATATAATAACAAATACAAATTGTAAGTACGAATAATATTTATTTACTTTATGTAAAGCATTTTATTTACCTCGACAACTAAACAGGTATTCACCTCCATACAATATGCAAATTCATAAGTTATGGGACCATAGTCACAAACATTTTTACCGAGAGGAGAATACTCTTTGCCCATCTAAATTTCTAGAACTTGAGTACGGGTATCAGATACGGCTGCAGATAGGTATGATCATTCATGATATAAATCTTAATATTCAATAAATACGAATTCAAATATAGATAAGTGTGCAGGTTTTGGCTAAATATAATTAAAAATAGAAATGTAAAACTAAAATTATTTGATATTATTTGGAAAACATGAGGATAAAATATTAATCAAGAAGAGAATCTAGTAAGGATAAAAAAGAAAAAGGGGTGACAAAAATTTCTACAAACAAGCTTATGGATTTTCATTAAAGTAATCAAAATCGTTAAAAACTCTTAAAGAGCATAATTAAATATAACTGACAGTGTGCAGAAACTTTTTATCAAATGAGATAATATTATCCAACACTTTATTTTCATTTGGTATACCAATATGAAGTACAACAATTTTCAGATAATGAATTCTATCAATCGATTAGCATTTGGACCAATAACACAATGCATTAAGAGTGTGAACTCGTTACCACTTTTAGACATTGAGGTATTGACAATTCATATATACACACTTTAAAATCATATACAGATATAAAAAACTCATAAATACATTGACAAGAATTATAATAAAAATAAGTTTAACATCATAAAAAGTCAATGCATAAATAGATACAAATCTAAAAAATAAGATAAACAAAACAAAATTATTTTACATTTTTTCTTCATTACTTATCAAACATGGATGTTAACCATAAACTAATCAAATAAACAGATAAAACAATTAGTAGCATCTAATGAAGAGATAAAAGTCATAAAACAATTCAAAACTATCAAATTTAAGAACAGAAAAAGAGCACAAACCACAAAATCATCGAGATAAAATTCAACTTTAAAAACAAAAAGAACTTCAAGACAAACCAAAATGAAAATAAGACAATAGTAAAACCCTTACTCCAGCTCTCCCCCAACAATGATCTAGTTTAAAAACTCAAATCAAATTTCTTTTGTTATTTTTAACAAAAATGATAATGAGAAAAGTGACAAAACCTTATTTATAGATTTCAGATGGAGAACTACGATCCTGAGAGAAAGAAGTTTGGGAATGTTATGATCTCAATCCAAGCTTATAAAAAATAGTGTCAAGATTTGAACAAGGAAAGAGTGTAATCTATTTATAGTAAAATAAAATTAATGAAGGGTCAAGATTCAATTCATTTAAATAAAGCTGAAGGAAGGAGATTGTGGCACAACGAAAGATGGTTATATATACACATTACCTAGGACAGAGAGGGATAACTAAAATCTAGTAATTTTCAATCCTCTCCTCGTGCTTTCTTCTCCCTTTTAAGTTCTTCTCATCTCTTCTAAATGTGGTCTTCTTGCCTCGTTTTCTTCTTATACAGATAACTCGAATATGGAGCTCACTATAGATAGTTTGTTTTTTAACTAATTTCCTTGTTCAATTGGTTATCATATCTCTGTTTTTGATAAATCACAAAAAAATTCCAAAAAAGGTGTTGAGTTGTTTGTTAATTTTTTGCAAGTCAATTTTGATCTTGATTGAGATCGTAACAATTAGTATAGAGCATTGATTATGCGACATATGGGTATCACAAATGGGCATAAGGGACTCGCTAGAAGGTAACTGAATGCAATCTCACTCGTCATGAAGATATTTTGACAGATCTGATGAGTTCTATAGATGAGGCACGCAATACACAAGTCAGAATTCAACGCAATTTGGATCTCAATCTAGATAGGTTGGGTGCATTGGAAAAAGCTTCGATGGTCAAAACATTAGAGGAGGGTTGCTTCAAATTGAAGTTCAAGATAATAGAAATCGGCCCCCAACAACCTCCTATACTTACACCGAAATGGAAATATCTCTCTTTTGATGGTGAGGAACCTAAGGTATGGATCCGAAAATGAAAGAAATATTTTTTCAATATATAGTACTTGATGAATAGAAGGTGGAATATGCTGTTTTTTATAATGGATTGGTTGATATATGGTATAAGTCGTTGGTGTTGAGTAGAGGGCTAGTGACTTGGATCGAGTTCAAGGAGGAACTGATCAATCATTTTAGTAACATACTGGTGGAAGATGTTGTTGAGGAATTTAATTAATTGAGCCAAGTAGGTTGTGTTGATTAATTCCTTGGTAGATATTAGGACTTTAAGGCTCATATTCTCATCCGAAATATTGCAGTAAAATAACCTCACTTCCTATCTTGTTTCATAGGAGCATGGAAAGAGGAAATAAGGTTTTCTGTCAAGTTGTTTAAACCCACTACATTGAATATAGCAATTGAAAAGGATAGGATGTAGGATCTATCTATTGAAGCTTCTCAAATGAGGAACGAGACAAGTACATGATCTGCTTGGCCTTTGACTAGTATGATTGTTAACAGAGGGCCTGCTAATGTTGTTTTCAAGAATACTACATTTTGACACATCTCTGAGTTGTATGAACATAGGAATACCAATCATTTGTGTTTCAGGTATGGAGAAAAGTATGGGTCTGGTCATGTATGCACAACAAGGCAACTAAATTGTTTGAAGGGTAAATAGACATTGAAATTGATATGAATGAAATTAGAACTTCCCAAGAAGAAGATGAACCAATTGGGTGATGATAGAAGGAGAAATACAATAGGAGATTCAACAAGTTGTGTGCCTGAATGCTTTGACAGGCTATAATCAAGGTTAAAACACTATTCTAGCTGGTGGTATTGTGAAGAAGAGGCGTCTATATATATTGAATTATTAAGGTAGGACTCATATCATCATAGATGACCACACCGCCCAAGCTATAGGGCATCAATACATCCATTGCCTTACTGTGAGAGTGACTGTGGCTGATGGAAACTATGTTATATGCACATCCCATTGTAAAAGTTTTTTGTAGAAAAAGTAAGGGCGAACATTTATGGAAGACATCCTCATCATTATTTTAGGAGGGAATGATTTGGTACTTGTTAATGACTGCATTAAAATCATAACCTTACAACGTTTGATCATGAAAAAAGATGTGTCACTATTCGAAGGAAGCCTAATAAACTAGTGTTGGCAGCTCTAGTAGAAGGAACTTTGAAAATGCTCGGTAGTGGTTCCATAACTTGAATACTTATGAAAGGACATACGCTTATTTATCACTTGTTCATGATGAGAATGATGTCGAATGCAAGTGAAGACCCTCCTGATGTTGTAGTACAAGAGGTGATAGATTAGTATACCGAGGTAATTGCTAAACCTAAATCCGTAAAACCTATGAGATCATTAGATCATGATGTTCCACTAAAGTGTGGGACCATGACAATAAGTTTGAGACCCTATAGATACAATTAGAACTAGAAACATGAGTTAGAGAAACAAGTAAACGGATGCTTACCGGTGGAGTGATTCAGCCTAGTAATTCTCCCTTCTCTTCACCAGCCTTACTAGTCGAGAAGAAAGACGTTACTTGGAGACTATGTGTTAATTATAGCGGTCTTAATGACATCATTATTAAGAATAAATACGCCCCATGCCTATAGTGGATGATCTCTTGGATGATTTGTGTGGTGCAGTAATTTTCTTCGAGGTTAATCTCAGGGCAGACTACCATCAGATAAGGCTAAAAAGGGAGGATGTGTTCAAATCTGATTTAAGGACTTATGCATGACATTATTAGTTTAGTGTGATGCCTTTTGGTCTCACCAATGCTCCAATTACCTTCCAAATCCTTATGAACTAGGTTTTCAAATATTTATTTCAAAAATTTATCTTAGTGTTTTTTGGTATATATTTGGGTATAGTTTAATAGTAAATGATCATGTGCAACACTTGAAAGTTGTGTTTAAGATTCTAAAATGACATTTACTATATGCTAAGAGAACGAATTGTTCATTTTGGTCAACCACAAGTGGACTTTCAAGAAATGGGTTCTCTCAATATAGAAAAGACAATGGGGAATACTTTTAGATCATAATATTTTTTTGTAATTTGGATATTCGCGACCTTATCAGATTTGGACAAAATCGGAGTCATTAATGTGTAGGGAAATCTAGTAAAATTTGATTATTTCCTTATGATTTTTGTTGCATAAGAGGACAGGTAACTCGTTCTGGAAATCGTACGACTTTATGAAATTGAACTCTGGCGAGAAGAACTTCCGAAATCAATATTAGCGTGAATGGGATTTCCTGAGTGTCAGTGGTTCGTTGAGAAATTGGGTCCTCACAATTATAAAAATAACTCACTATTTCGTGCAAGATGCTTTGGCAATGGTTTTGGTCGCTCTGATTGTGCCGCTATAGTAGGGTTGGGGCCCCTGTGGCAGACCAGAAGCGACTTAGAGTCGTAAACAAACCCCAAAATGTCTTTGTTCTGCACTTTTTGACTTTCAGAGCTAAGGAACGACCACATATAACTTTTTGACCATTTTAACCATTCTTGAGTAAAAATATAGGCTTTTTACTCCTCGAATATATATTTCAATCCGTAAAACATAATAGAATGGGTAATTTTCAATAGGGGGTTTTAGTCTAGATTATATAGTGGAAACAACCCAATTCTTGTTGCATAGGATCATGGATTTGATCTAGGTTCATAGAATTGTTAGTAATTCGGGTAATTAGAGATTGTTTATTCATTCCCATATTATATTGATTTTTTGTAGATCAAGAACAAGCAGAACGAATTTGAAAAGGGAAAATCAAGTTTCTTGTTGTTTCAAGCTTGTTTTGAGGAAGGTGGTGGTTGAGATTGTATGATTGTGAGATGTATGTTTACTCTTGCTTCAACATGATACTTGTAAGTATAAGAATGTTGCATTATTGATCACATTTGTTGTAAATGAGATAGAGGAATTATGAATGTCAATAATCATGACTTAAATGTATGATCTTGAGAATATACTTGTGATTGTGATTGTGGTGTGTTGAATGGATGTGTTTCCACGTTTAGGCGTAACTAACATGGATCGATTGCCATGTTTTGATATAACTATGGGATCGGTTGTTACGTTCTGGCATTATAATTGGATTGGGTACCACATTTTGGTATGATAATTATTTGGGTTTGGGTTCCATGAGAAGACATATGAATCGTCAGAATTATGCATCTTGAGAAATGTGAAGTTGTCCATTGTTCGTAAATGTTGATAATGTTATTCATGTTCAATGTATGAATATTATTACGAGATTGTATTGACTTGATTATGTTATACTTAGTGGAATGGTCGTCTAATCCTACCGGTACACTATGGTTGCATACTGATACTTCAGGGGGCTATTGACAAACCTCATTTAGAAGATCACTGATCATTCCAATTCAAGGGTGAAACGATTTTTCTGGGCTGTCATTAGTTCTCCTTTCGTCAATGTCCACATTTTTGACTTAGATTCTTCTAGTTAGTATTAGTTCATTAGTTTAATGGTTCCATCCCTTCTTATTTGGACTTGTTATAGATGTTTTGGTACATTGACTTTCACGTTCTAGGTTATTTCTTCTTCATTGTTTGGTTTATTGAAACAAAAACTTTTTATGGAGTTTATAGAAACTCCCTATCTATTTCCTTTGTATTTATCTTGCTTCCGTAAGTTCAATTCCATAGTCTTGAATAAAGGTTCTTGGACTGGGTTGTAGTAGTGGTTCTCCAACCGCGGAGTTAGTGTGGGTGCCAATCACGATGGTCTAGGTCATGACAAGAGTACTTGGGCCATGGTATTTCCAGGGAAGGTTTAGTTACTAATTCTCAATAAATTAGAGCCATGGTCGAGTTGCCTAGACCAAAAACACTCAAAGCATTAAAATTATTCCTTTGCCTTACTAGCTACTATAGAAAGTATGTTGTTAAATAATGGTACTATCACTAGGCCCCTCATTTATTTGTTAAATAAGGATGCTTCTAATGGAATACAGAGGCAGGACTTGCATTTGAAGCCCATAAGAATTCTATAAGCATTAAACTTGTCCTCGAACTTGTACACTACTCATAAGAGTTTGTCGTTGCGACTGATTCGAGTCATAGAGGCATTGGTGCACTACTTATGTTGAAGGGGATACCAATTGCTTATTTTAGTAAAGTGTTAGAACAAAAGCATTGAAGCAAGACTATTTATGAGAAGGATTATAAGACTTTAAGTGTTGTGGATAACTGGAGACACTATGTACAATTCAAGCACTTCATGGTGTGGAGTGACCATCATAGCTAAAAGTATCTACTGGAACAAAAGGTAATTTGAGTATTAAGCATAAGGGTTTAACGAAGATGGTTGGACTTGATTGTAAGGTTCAATATAGAGTTGTGGATGTTTTATCTAAGCAACAAGAATGGTTAGATTCCTTTGATGATCTGGTCACTAGGAATATAATGGTTATAATTAGTTGCACTCCGACTTGGGTACAAGAAATTTTTGGGAGATATGCAGAGGATGCTCGTGTTCAGACTTTCTTACACTACTTGCAGTAGGTTCTCATGGACCCAATTTATGGTACTACTAGGCTTTCATACTAATAAAGTAAACGTATATAGAATATCTCATGAAACTCTCTGAAAACAACTCATTTCTTCTTTCAACGACACTACCCTTGGTGGTCATTTTGGTCAATTAGGTACATTAAAAAGGCTGTCATAACTCTAATACTGGCCAAATATTAAGCTTATGGTTAATGATTATATGTTCAGTCGTGATATATGCCATGGGAATAAAGACGATAAAGTGTCTTATCCAGGATCATTTCAACCCTTCCTTTTTCCAAATCCTCCCTTACCTTGGGCTTCACTAGGTTTTCCCAAATTCAAGCCTTGGAAGTATAGGGTGGACCCTTTCCCGAGAAAGGGAATACCTTATTTTTAGGATGAACTTCCGCATCCGCGGAGGAAAAAATTAAGGGTCAGTCGACTCTTTGGAGTTTAAGAAGGTTTAAATAAGTGTATGTATACGCAAAGTAGAAGGACTTCCGACAATAATGCCTCCATGGAGGATAGGCGTGTTCCATTCTCAGTATTGCACAGTCACTCCCGAATGAGTAGAGGCTCCAAATCAAGCGTCAAATAAATAGCCATAGATGCTAAGAACAAGATACTAAGAGCTAAGATGAAGGAAGAAGTAGCGGATCAGAGACATAGAAGACTAGTTTCGCTTCCTTAGTCACTTAGTACAAATGTATTTTTCCTCTTATTGATAAGAAAGGAGTTTTCTCACCAAATAACAACTGCACCAATGAAATAAGTGAGTTTTTTCGCGTCTTCTTTGAGTTTATTTTTCCATTTTCTGAGATTTTGTAGGACGAAGAATATGCTTAGACGAGAAGAAGTCAGAGCAAATGTCAAAACAAGAAGGAAGTATGGTGCCATATCAATATTGACATTCCGCAGTAAAAAAGCAAAATGGAGATAGAGCGACATTTTCATAAAATCGTATTACAATGTTCAAATGTCACAAATTCATTTGCCGACATTTATTTACATTTGGACCAAATGTCATATATATAAGTGTCAGGAATTTTTCCGGCATTTTGGTGATTGTCGGGAAGAATTGGTGACATTTATTTTGTAAGTATGCATATGTCTAAATCTAAAGATGCCATATTAGTGGTGGTTGACAGATTCACGAAGTATGCCCACTCCATACCTTTATTGCACCCCTATACTACCACCACTTTTGCTTCCGTCTTTTGGAAGAGGATACATAGCCTACATGGCAATCCGAAGTCTCTTGTGACTGATAGGCACAAGGTGTTTTTGAGAATTTTTTCGTGAGATTTACTCAACTTACTGGCAGTCAAATCAATTATAGCTATGCCTATCCCGACCCTCAAAGTGATGGCCATACAAAAGGGGTTAATAGGTGCTGAGAAAATTATTTAAGATGCATGATGCGAAGGCCTAACCAGTGGAAACAATAGATCTCCGCATTTGAATGGTGGTATAGTAATAATTTTCATACAGTGTTGAAGTTTACTCCTTTTGAATCACTTTATGGGTATACACCCTTCACCTATGTATCAGACCTTTATTCGAAAATGTAGTGCAATCTGGTGAAGATGTGATCATGCAGAGACAATAATTTTTACAATTACTTATGGATAACTACCTGAAACTGAAGACAATATGAATTTCTTTGTTGATAATAGGACTAATAGAGAATTTGCAGCAGGTTATTATGTATATTTGGAGTGGCATACATACAGACAAACATCATTACGTAGCACTAGGTTGGAACCTTAAGCTCAACTCTAAATACTATAGTATTCATCTGGTTGTTGCTAGGATCATTAATGTATCATAAAACTAGCATTACCACCTGAATCTAAGGTCCAACGCATATTCCATGTCTCACTACAAAAAAAAAGTTGAAAATTCAGTCGCCTCTACCTAGCACCGGAGATGATAGTCAGTTTATATCTAACACTGAAACTGATGGTAATTTTATACTGCAGCTAGATCCCATTTTGCAAAGGCAAATGGTTAGCAGAACAATGTTGCCGCTGTAAAAGAGTTTGTCTAGTGGTCAAACCTTCCACCTGAAGATGCTACATGGGAAGACTACCAACAATTATGCACCACCTTCCCTAATTTTAGTCTTGATCCTTCAGGAGAAGAATCATTTGATGACGGAGGGTATGTTATGATCTCAATCCTATCTAATAAAATGTTGTTATCATGATTCAAACTAGAGAAAGATTATAAGCCATTAACAATGAAGTTAAATATTGAAGTGTCAAAATTATATTAATTTAAATAGAGATGAAAGGACGAGATCATACCACACGTATAAATGGCTAATTATGCACATCACAAAGGAGAGAGAGGGTTGACTAAAATCAGATAATTTTCAATCCACTCCTCGTTCTCTCTTCTTCCACTGAAGTTCTTTTCTCTTCTCATCTAAATTTTATCTTCTTCTCTCTTCATCTTCTTCTTCTCCTTCTTCTGCAGATCACGTCCCGAATATGGAGATCACTACAAAAAGCTTCTTTTTAAAGTTTGAATTTCCTTGTTCAATTGAATATCATTTCTCTGTTTTTTTATGTATCATATAAATTCTTAAAAGAGGTGTTGAGTTGATGGTTAATTTTTACATTTAAATTTTGATTTCTATTGAGATCAAAATAGGGGATGAGCCAAGTCTGGTCCCTTTTCAATTGACGGTTGTTATGTGTAAAACGAAAGTTGAGCTAAAGAAAAAGTGAACTAGGGGTTTTTGTGGCCTTCTTTGAGTGACAAATTGTGGAAGGAATGAAGAAAATTAAAAAGAAACTTTATTCTGCACTCAATATTCCCCCCTTTTATTACTAAAAGAAATGGGTTTTTGGTGTAAAAAAATTGAGTATAACTGTAAAATTGTTGGTTTTGTCAATTACTTCTTAGGTTGAATTAGCTGGAATTATTTATGGGTATCGATAATATTACTTATATATATATATATATATATA
>NC_028646.1:70015555-70064529 GCF_001406875.1 Solanum pennellii
TATATATATATATATATATATATACACATATATATATATAAGGTAGCATGTGTTAGAGAATGACTACTAGAAATAATGAAAATAGTGAAAAGCAAAATAATGTCTCCTCAGAATATTAGTATCACACAGTGTAATGTTGTTGTTTGTTATGTCGAGTCAGTGGTTTTTGTATTGCTCTCTTTTATTTTTCTTTAGTTTTGACAATGTATTCTCGTTGCATATTGTAGAATTCTCACAGATATGTGAAGAATCACTAATTGTATTGATAAATGAATGATTGAGTTACATACTTCTTATATAGGTGAAGAATCCTGTACTAGCTACACATGAAATCCGAATACAACACAAATATAATATATAGACCTTATAATAGTCGTACGATGTATAGACTAATACATAAATTAGGATTGAGTAGTCTAGTCCTAGTGTTACTCAAACTCTAACTAGTAAGACAGCTTCACCGAACATGTTCCTTAGACCTGTTCCATAAGCTTCCTTCAATACCTCCCCTCAAGCTAGTGTGTGGAGGAACTGTTACACCTAGCTTGCGATGAAACTCAGTAAAAAACTAATTGGTTAATGCTTTTGTATGAATATCTTCTAGCTGATCCTTAGACCTCACAAATTGAGTCACAAGTTGTCCTCTAGCCACCTTCTCACGGACAAAATGATAGTCCATTTAAACATGTTTAGTTCTAGCATGCCTATTTGGATTAATAGTCATGTAAAAAGCTCTCATGTTGTCATAATACAATTTAGGTACAGATCGAAGAAACACCCCAAGATCAAGAAATAGATACATGATCCATGTTATCTCTTATGTAGTGGAAAAAAGTGCTCTATACTCACATTCAGCACTTGAACTAGCAACTGTGGATTCTTTCTTAGAGATCCAAGAAATACACTTTGCACTAAGGTAGATACTATAGCCCGTAGTAGATCTCTTACTTGTGGTACAACCTCCCATATCACCGTCGGAGTACCCATACAACCTACATGGTGATTGTGAAATAAGTCTAAGCCTAAAGTGCAAATTGTGTTTGATGTACCTGAGAATTTTTTTCATCCCTTGAAGATGTGCACTGTTCGGATTTTGCGTAAATTGTCTTGCTAAATTCAGAAAATGAGTAATATCTGCTCTTGTGAGAGTCAAGTATTGAAGACTCCTTACTATCATTCTGTAAAAAGATGTTTCAACCAGACATCCCACAGCTTCATGTAGACCATGCTTCTGAGCCAAAGAAGTGTCCATATCCATTGCAAAAGTCATTTAAGTTTTGTTTAGCAGCTCAACAGCTACTTACTCTAATTTAACTGGATTCCCCCATCAAAATACTTAACCTCAACTCCTAGAAAAAAAGTATAAATAGCCAAGATCTTTCATGTAAATTCGTTCACAAGTTGTAGAACCAACTTTGAGACATGAGATGGATTACTTCTTGTGACAATAATATCATCCACATAAACAAGAGAAATATTTTGCCTTAGTGAGTTTTCAAATTAAATAAGGAAGGGTCAGCCTTACTACATGTGAAACCAAGGTGTAAGAATGCATGAAAAACCTATCAAACCTGGCTCTTGGTGCTAGTTTAAGACTATACAATGCCTTTTTAAGCAAACATACATGCTGAGGATACTGGGGAACAATAAAAATAGGAGGTTGACTCATGTATACCTCCTCTTGTAAGAAGCCATGTATAAAGGAATTTCTGACATCGAGTTGTATAACTTCCCACTTTGAACTGACAACAATAATTAGAAACACCCTAATAGTTGTTGCTTTAACCACAGGACTGAATGTTTCTTCAAAATGTGTCCATTCAAGCTGCGTGAATCCCCTTGCAACAGGTCTGGCCTTGTATCTATCTATTGTTCCATCGGCTTTTGATTTTGTCTTGAACACCCATTTTTATCCATCCAAGTTCAGACCAGGAGATTTGGGCACCAAAATCCATGTCTTGTTAGTATGTAAAACATCAATCTCTTCCTGCATTGTTGCAAGACAATGAGGTGATTTTAGATCTTTCTTAGTAGTATTTGGTTCTCTTACAATTTATGTCGTGCTGCGAACAACAAGTGACAAGTGTTGTTTCTTCGCCTTATTCCTGCAATCATATGATACCCTTATGGTGCAGGAAGTACCTCAACTGGTACATCACCCAATGTAGTGGACTAAAGTGTAGCATTGTCCAGTTGATGGTCAACTAGTACATCAACTAAAGTTGTTGCTTGGTGATGATCATTTGCTAGACCCGTAAGACCAACCAGTTCCTCACTGCAGCTGGCAGATTCAAAATTTACAGCTGGACTTTCAATACTACTGTACGGATCATCAACCTCAACCTGTTCTTAAGCATCTAATCCTGTGCATGAGAGGTCAATAAAACTCTCATCATCAATGAGTACATGAGGTATAGAAGCATTATCACTAGTAATTGGTGGACTAGGAACCTGTACTTCCTCTGAATCATAATTATCATGTTCCTGCAGTTTAGGGAAAGATTAAACAAAAGAAACAAGGTGAGGTGAGACATAAATTTTTGTCTTAAATTTCTTTTAAGACACATAGGGTAATGTGTTTTCATCAAAGACAACATTTTTGGATATGTAAAGCCTTCTTGTAGAGGGATTATAACATCTATATCCTTTGTGTAAGCTGTTGTACCCAATGAATACACAAGGATAGGTCTTTGGACTGAACTTTTTGTTACCTTTGATATATGGAAAACATCTACACCCGAACACTTTTAGACTGTTGTAATCAGGTCGTTACCCATACAAATTAACAAATGGAGTCACAATTTTTAGGACTGATGAAGACAATCTAATGATGAGAAATAGTGCAATGAGGAAAGCTTTAACCCATAAAACAAAGGTACATTAGCATTAAGTAGTAGAGTTAGGCCAGTCTCTACAATATGCGTATGTTTTCTCTCAGTAATTCCATTTTGTTTAGGTGTATTAGGACATCAAACATATCTCATAATTCCATGATTTTCCAAATTCTCAATAAAGTTTATTTGGATAAACTAACCACCTCCATCACACTGAAAAATCTCAATCTCTTTAGAAAATTGTTTTTCCACCAATTTATGAATTTTTAGAAACACCTCAAAGAATTCAGACTTCTTTTTCAGTGGATAAATTCATGTATATCTTCTGTGATCATCAACAAAAACTACATAGTATTTCATATATTGGGAAGATTCGACAGGAACAGGTCCCATAAGTCACAATGGATTTTCAATAAAGGTTCTTTCTCAATTTTATTTATCAAACCAAAAGGAGATTTACAACTCTATCCCAACTGACAACTAGATCAATCAGTAGACATTTTATTCCAACTACTAACATTGATGAAACTATTACTATTCAAAAACTTTAAAGACCTCAACTAGGATGTACTAATCTAGTATGCTACAAGTTGTCTGACGTGTTCCAATCGTGTGCAGCAGTTAAAGCATAGAGATTGTTATCTTCCAAAACATAGAGTCCTTCTTTTTAGTTCCCTTGGCCAGCAGTGCCCTTGTATCTTTTCCTTTGAAACAATGATAGTTTCATCAAATTCAAGAGTGAAACAATTATACTTCGAAAGAATAGTAAAAGAGAGTAAATTCTTATTAATCTTAGGGACTACAAGAACTTCCTTTAATTTTAGACCTGATCTGGACGTGTTCCTAACATGTGTTATGCCTAACTTTGATCAATTCCAAATAATAATATTATCTTGTCCATTATAGTGTTTAAGATCAGTTAGGATACCTGAGTTATGTGTCATATGACTACTTGCTCCTGAGTCCACATACAAGGTGACATTAGTGTTTTAAAGATTAGTAGCAGTCAATGCTTGTGGTAGCTCATCTGCAGCTTGGTAAGACTAATCCCACCTGTAAAAACACTTCAGAGCAGTATGGTTTTCCTTCCAAAAATTTGACCCCCATTATAATTATTCCTCTCATGACTTCCGCTTGAAGGATAATTCTGAGGACCACGGCCGTTTCTGCTGTTATAAGAACATGTTCCCTCTTCTGCAGGCTTAAACCCTCTTCATCTGGAATTAAAGTTATTGTTTCCTCTTCTTTGAGAGTAATTTCCTCTTCATTGCCTCTTTAGGCATTGAATATATCATATCCGGGTTTACCCCTAGACGTAACCGGCATCGTCATCCTCTTTGACGATTAAGACAAGCCTCTTAGTTTTACATCATCGCATTCATCGATTAAAAATACAGAACAATTTAAAACTTTTCAACTACTTCTATTCGGAGGTTTACATAGACCTCTACATACACATAATAATAATAATATTTTGTATACATAGACTCGTTCGTATAAGAAGATTACATAGTCTTCTACTTTTATTTCACACATTTATATAGTAACGAAATTAAGTCATAAATCTGTCTCATCTCATACACCATCTAAACGAGGACAATAACATTGGGCATAGCCCTACATCAATAAAAGTGAGCCGCATATAGGCTTTATACAACCTTGTCTCAAATTGGAAATAGAGTCAATACAAAAGTTGTAGTCACTAAGTAAACTTCGCAAAGAGAATATTGGCATCGTCCTCGGGGAAAATGAGGACCTACAACTTGGATGATAGAATGTCCAAGTCTTTCTTCAAATCACCTAAAATCAACTTCAACGATCGGAACCTAAACTGTTTGGGACAAGGGAAGAAAATGGGGTTAGTACTCCACATGTACTAAGCATGAGATCTTATGCATACACACAAGCAAAACATGCTAAACATGGACTCTTAATTAAAACATGCTAGTTTACCCCTTTTGGGGCTTAATGCAAAGTCAAGTAAATCATACTAATCAACCAAACATGCTAACTATCCCAAAAAGTAACACTTATCCCAACACACATAAAATCATTAGATACTACAACCCTAACATCAAGGAATAATATCACAAAAATGCATAAGAGTTAAGCATATAATAATAACAAAGACACTACTCACAAGTTCTTATTAAGTAAACAAGTGCAATGACCAAGAAAAGCCCCATAACCTTACTCAATCAAGTATCTTCAACAAGAAAACATGACCACTGTCCAACATAAAATTTCATGGCATTTAGGCTTACAACTTCATATTATATTATCATTATTAACCAAGGCACATTAATACATAAACGAACCAACATATAGTATCAAAAATATGACATGGTCATCATATATATATATATACATCATATATTATCATAACATAAACATATAAGAACCTCCTCCTAAGACTCCCCTCAAGACTAACTAGTGCAATGTCTAATTAGAGTCCCATACCCTACCTAGACTAAGCTAGACCCCTTAGGTTATCCAAGTTAGAGTTAAAGTCCTTTAATTTGTTTTAAGTTTTGGGAACATCTTGCCCTGACCACATAGACCACATGAGCAAGTGTGGAATCCGATGTCATAAAACCCTACATCAAAAGAAGGCGAACTACTTGCCAATGTAGTACCAGAACATAAAACATAGCAACTACGTGCATCAACTAGCTAGTATTCCTATCGGGGTAACAGAGTTCAAGGACTAGTAATTTTAGTTGGGATCTTCTTTATGCGCCATGCATTATGATCTACAATCTCAAAAGAGATGTAGTGCTCCTACCTTTCCTATGTGGATAGGCACACTCCACTATCTAGTTCACTCGGTGCTAAGCTAGAGTGCCTTTTTGAAATGTCTTTAAGCTTTTAATTATCAATCATAACTTAATTTAGGTCAAAGGGGCTACCCCTTGTATAATCATCATCAATAGCTCAATAATAATTGTATGAGTTTAAGTCCTTTCAACACAATTCATATAATTGAGGTTAACAATTTAGCATTTCATAACATTTTAAGGCACATTGATAGTTTGACCATCCTTATATCACATACACCTTAACCAACCTCACAACATAGTCAGGACATTTAAATTCAACATCATACTATCCTATAATCTTAATACAAGGTATACCCCAATGTAATATCATAGCTTAACAACAATTAATAACAATTGGAAGTAAAGATGAAGATTCTAAGACTTACCAAGCCTTTCTCATAGTCTATTATAAATGTCTTACGATCAACCAATAACTCAACCCAACTTGGGGAGTAATATCACAACACAATGATAATCAATTGAACAACAAGGCCAATTACATGTCTATAACACAATTCATCTTTAGATCACAACTTGAGACAAGATACATAGGCTAATTTCACATTACAATTCATAACCTAAATTACATCACAAGAACTCGCATGATAGGCCTATAATTAATCTTAATTCAACCATAATAGCACCATAGGATAGTAATCTAATCAACAACCAACTCAATTGAATGATCACCATACAATATAGGTTAAGATCACTACCTAGGGTTACTGATAGAGGATAATGTTCTTCAATTTGACCAAACCATCAACAATTATAATAAACAAGTTTAATTACATGTAAATATACTAAATATAACCCAAAGAATTCACTAAAAACTCAATCCATAACTTCAATTTTGTAATTGAATAAAACCCATAAGAGAACTCAACATTTTGAAATCCATTTTTACGGAATCCTTTGAGGAAAGGATTTCAAAGGTGAATATAAACCATACCTTAATGTTTCTCAACAATTTGATGAAGAATGCACCCTTTTCCACCCTCCAAACTCTTTTTCTTGCGTACCTTCAATGGTGAGTTCTTGTAGAGAGAGAAATAAGAGAGAAGGAAGAGAGTTTATTTCGAGAGTCCGTCGGTGGGTCGACGGACTACACCCTCCTCCTTTTGGAACTTCCGTCGTCTCTATCAGAGACTTTGCAGGCGGGGCTTTCTCCAATTTTTCTAACTATGGGATGACGGTGGCCTCGAAACCCCGTAGAGCTCATGACACCCCATCGTCCCTTTCGTCGAGTGTAAAAGTAGCTAGATTAAACAAGGGTTTACACAATCTTTCTATGTGAGGGACGACGGTGGCATTCGACGCCCCGTTGGGCCTCTAACGGATCGTCGTCTACCCCGTCGATGCACACTTTCAGTCAGTGCTGCATCAAACTGCAGGGGTTCTCCTCGAGGGCCCTTGGTTGATCCTTGGAAAGTTGTACCCAAACGTTCCAAATTATAAAACAACTCAAACACTCATTAGCTACCTTTCCACCCATTTTCGTACATTTCTGACTCCTAAAAGTTAGTAAAAAGGCTAAGGCACACTAACATCCATTTAAACCAACTTCCAGAACATTTTGGTTCTTAAACCTTCTAAATGACCTTTATTTATTAAAAATTGACTTAGAAACACTGTTTATACTTTATGACACCTATATTAGGCCTTTCCATGAGTCTTGGATTTTTAAGGTGTTACATTATCCCCCCCCCCCCTTTAGGAACATTCATCCCAGAATGACACTAAAACTCTTTTAAAGACCCAATACAAGAAGCCCAACCAGTCAACAATATAAATTTATCACAAATTATATCAAAATTTAAAACATAACTAAAAGCAAGCAGAAAGCAAAACTTCAAGTTTTTAATAGAAACACTATAGTGACTTCACTATAAGATTTAACGTTAGGTTTTCAGAATGTCATTTTTTGCAACATTTCACTCAAAAATCAAGAACAAAAATCTTTGTCGTAATTATATAGATTAAAAGAAAAGGCTAAACTTAATTCTCAAAAAGATGAGGATAACGGGATTTCATATCGGTCTCGGCCTCCCATGTAGCACCTTCTACTAATTTATTTTCCATAACACTTTTACGGAAACCACCTCTTTATTCCTCAACTTCCTGACTTGCCTATCAAGAATTTGAATCGGGACTTCCACATAAGAGAAGTTGTCCTTGACATAAAGACCCTTAATCGGAAGAATGGACTGGGAATTACCGATACACTTTTTTAACATAGAAACATGGAAAACCGGATGAACTGAAGCCAATTGATTAGGAAGTTTCAATTCATAGGCGACCTTATTAACCCTTTGCAAGATTTCATAGGGACCCACATAACGAGGACTCAATTTCCCTTTCTTGCCAAACCTAACCACCTCTTTCATTGGTGAAATTTTTAAATACATCTTATCACCTTCTTCAAACTCCTAATTCCTTCTCCTATTAACGGCATAAGACTTTTACACCAAGAATTGAGGGCTCACTAACTTGAAACTACCCTATATGAGACCTACACCTCCTACCATACAAGTCTTCACAGGGAGCCATGGAGATGGATGCATGAAAGCTATTGTTATAACCAAACTCCACAAACGGCAAGTGCTTATCCCTATTTCCTTTAAAATCAATAATGCAAGCTCAAAGCATATCCTCAAGGGTTTAAATAGTGTGTTCCGCTTGACCATCCATTTGAGGATGAAACGCGTTACTCAATTTTACCCTAGTGCCCAAACCTAGTCGGAATGACCTCCAAAAATTGAGATGTTATTTATGTACCCCGATCTAAAATGATGGATAACGGAATACCATGGTGACACACAATCTCATCTATGAAGATCTTTTCATAATCTTCGGCCAAATTTTTGGACTTGACGAGAATAAAATGAGCTAACATAGTCTATCTATCCACAATCACCCATATGGAATCATAGGACTTTTGGGTCCAAGGTAAACCTACTAAAAAGTCCATATTGATGTCTTCCTACTTCCATGTTTGAATTTGGATATCTTGTAGTAAGACATCAAACTTTTGATGTTTGGCCTTAACCTTTTGGCAATTTGGAAAACTAGAAACAAATGCATCTATATCCTTCTTCCATCCTTTCCACCAATATACCTCCCAGGGGTCATGATACATCTTAGTTGAACCCTAATGAATGGAGTAGTGGGATCCCTGCGCTTTTTCAAGGATCAGATCCCTCAACCTATCAACAGCGGGAACACATAATCTCCTTTAATATCTCAACACACCATCCCCCCTAAGGATATAGACTCATTCAACTTGCTAAGAACCGATTATTTCAACTCCATCAAGGCTAAGTCAAGTTAATGTTTGGACTTCACCTCGACCACTAACGATGACTCGGAGTTATGATGAACTACGGAAACCCCATTCGGAGCACTCTCCAACCTTACCCCCAACCTAGCAAACCTATGCACTTCCCTCGCTAGGTCCTTTTTGGCTTCATCAAGATGGGATATACTACCCATAGTCATCCGAAATAAGGCATCCGCAACTACATTAGCCACCTTCTTTGTCGGTGATTTAACTCCTTTTGGGTAAACACATATTGGATACTCTTATGATCGGTAAAAACATCCACATGAAGCCTATACAAATAATGCCTCCAAATTTTCAAAGCAAACACCATAGCCGCTAATTCAAGGTCATGAGTGGGGTAATTCTTCTCCTGTACCTTTAGTTTCCTTGAGGCATAAGCCCCAAACATACTTCGGATGCCTCAGAATACACCACAAAACCCTTTGTACCCTCCGGTCAGGTCAACACCGGAGCGGAAGTAAGCTTATCTTTCAACAATTGAAAGGTCTTCTTACATGCCTCGGACCACTCAAACTTTCTATTCTTTTGGGTCAAAGTAGTCAAAGGAGATTCAATGGATGGAAAACCATCCACGAACCTCCGATAGCAGCCTGCTAAACCCAAGAAACTCCTAATGTCAGTCGTTGTCAATGGTCTAGGAAAATTTTTCACCGCTTCTATTTTCCTTGGGTTTACTTCATCTCCTTCACTAGAAATGATATGCCCAAGAAAAGTTATTGATCTCAAACGATACTCACACTTACTATATGTGGCATACAATTGATGTTCTTTAAGGGTTTGCAACACTACCCTCAAATGACCCATATATTCATCTTTATTCTTCGAATATACCAAGATATCGTCAATGAATACAATGACAAATGAATCTATGAAATTTTGAAATACTCTATTCATTTGGTCCATAAATTCCGCCGGAGAATTAGTGAGATCGAAATATATGACCAAGAACTCATAATTCCCATACCTAGTCAGAAAGGCTGTCTTCGGTACATCCTCCCCTCTCATCCTGAATTTATGATACCCCAACCTCAAGTGTATCTTTGAAAAGTAACTCGCCCCTTGGAGTTGGTCAAATAAGTTAGCAAACCAAGGGAGAGGGTACTTATTTTTAATAGTGACCTTGTTGAGTTGGCGATAGTCAATACACATTCTCAAGGACCCATCCTTCTTTCTGACAGATAACACCAGAGCACCCCATGGAGATATAGTATGACTTATAAAGACTTTGTCAAGCAAATCCTTGAGTTGGGTCTTCAACTGTTTCAATTCGGCCGGAGCCATCCGATATGAAGGGATTGAAATGGGGTTTGTTTTCAGTAGTAAATCGATACCAAAATCAATTTCCCGTTCAGGAGGAATACCGAGAAGGTCATTAGGAAAAACCTCAGGAAATTCTCTTATTACGGGGACCAACTCAATGGGAGGAATTTCGAAATCCAAATCTTGGACTCTTACTATATGATAGAGACAACCCTTTCTTCTTACATGCTTTTAGACAAGATATGATACGACCTCTAGGAATAGAATTTCCCCCCTTCAATTCAATAATAAGTCCATTTTGGAAGTTAAACCTACTACTCTTGTCCTACAATCTATGGATGCAAAACATGCATGCAACCAATTCTTACCCAATATAATATAAAAATCAAGCATATAAAGTTCTAAGACATCAACATAATATAATTAGATTGGGAAATGAAATAGGACAATTTAGATCGACTCTTTTAGCAACAACCGACTCTCCCAACGGAGTAGATACAAAAAAAGGCTCATGCAAAATATCGGGTAAAAAATCAATCTTTTTAGCTGCTAGTGGAGTAACAAAGGACAAGGTAGCACCCGTATCAACTAAAGCATACACATCAAGAGTAAAGATTATTAACATACCGTTCACCATATCGGGAGAGGTCTCTTGCCCACCCCTAGAGCGGAGAGCATAGAACTGGTTCTTCTTGGGAGCATTACTTGAACCACTTGCTTGAGCTTGTCCACTACCCTTGTCATGACTCTTCAAGTTTGGACAATCTCCCATTTTGTGACAACTCTTGCCACAACTAAATAAATTATCCGTCCCCTTAAAGCACACACTATAGTGCTTTTTACCACACTTTCCACAAGTTGGCTTCTCCTTTTGTGAATTAGAACATTTTACCTTCTAAAATAGGGTTAGACACCCTATCACCACTAGCTCTTGGGAATTTGGTAGGGACTTGATTTGAATCCCGCTTCATAAATTTAGGCTTATCTTGTATCTCAAGCCTAATCTTTGAGGATCCTCCATCAAATGACCCAGCCCTCTTGTTATCTCTAATTTTTCTCTTAGCTCTTGCCTCCTCAGCTCTTCTTGTGTAGACCATAAGACGAGAAAAGTACAGGTTGTCATGTAGCATGGCTGATTGGCACTCCTCTTGTATGTCCGCCAACACCCCCGTCACAAAAAAGCTTATTTCATCTCTAGGATCGGAGAATAATGATGGAGCATTTTTGGAGAACTTAACAAATTTCAAAGAATACTCATGAACACTCCTCCCTCATTGGCAATATTGATGAACTTCGTCACCTTATCCTCCCTCATCTCTCTAGGGAAGAACCGATCTAGAAACGCCGCCTAGAAGAAATACGAAGGTACTGGACAACCCCTGAACAGCCTATTATCCCTATAATGTACATACCATGTTTGGGCCACATACTTGAGTTGATATGAGGCCAACTCGGACTTCTCAGTTGAAGTCACCCCCATAGCGTATAGCACTTTGTAGACCTCATGCAGGAATTCTTAAGGGTCTTCACCAACCTTAGACCCATAGAAAGTAGGAGGGTTCATCAAAGTGAAGTCTCGTAGATGGGAAGCCATAGTAGTCACTTGTTGATGAGGACGAGGATCAACATCTTGGTTTGATTGAGCCGTTATAGCTTGGGCTTGAACAATTGCGGCTTGTGCTTGGTTAGTCATAACTTGAGCCATTTGAGCAAGAATAGCTGTCAAATCCGCCTCCGTTATAGGTGGAGGGTTAGCCGGGGCTTGATCAACATTAGCATTTTCCTCAAGTGGAGAAACTTGCTCACCATGGGGAGGAGATCCCACATTAGAAATTTCTTCCTCAAGTCTTCGAGCCGCATTTGATCGAGTGTTCATGTTTCCTATAATCATAACAATAGGATTAGATGCAAAAGCACACCATAAGTATACTATATTGGCACGATATAAGATTTCCAAGAAAGAGAGTGATTCATAAGCATCATATTCGCTCCCACTCATAAGTGTGGCGCGCTTCACAGTTATGAATACAAACCTACATAGACATCATAGAGAGAGAGAAATAACTCAACGATATTCAACCTCATGCTGTGATACAAAGTTTGTCACATCCGGGTTTATCGCCTAGATGTAACCGGTGTCGGCGTCCTCTTTGAGGACTAAGACAAGCCACTTAGTCTTACATCATTGCATTCATCGATTAAACATACGGAAGAATTTAAAAGTTTTGAACTACTTCTAGTTGGAGGTTTACATAGACCTCTACATACACATAATCATAATAATATCGAGCATAAATAGACTCGTTCGTATTAGAAGATTATATAATATTTTACTTTTATTTCACACATTTATATAGTAAATAAATAGAGTTATAAATATGTCTCATTTCATAAACCATCTAAATGAGAACAATAGCATTGGGCATAGCCCTACATCAATATATGTAAGCCGCATATAGTCTTTATACAACTTCGTCTCAAATAGGAAATAGAGTCAATTCAAAAGTTGTAGTAACTAAGTAGCTTCGCAAAGAGAATACTGGCATCGTCCTTGGGGAAAATGAGGACCTACCACTTGGATGATAGAATGTCCATGTCTTCCTTCAAATCGCCTAAAATCAACTTCAACAACCGGAACCTAAAATGTTTGGGACAAGGGAAGAAAATGGGGTTAGAACTCCACATGTACTAAGTACCAGATCTTATGCACACACACAAGCTAAACATGCTAAATAGGGACTTTTTATTAAAACATGCTATTTTACCCCTTTTTGGGCTTAATGCGAAGTAAACTAGATCATACTAATCAACCAAACATGCTCATTATCCCAACAAGTAACACATACCCTAACACACTTAAAATTATGAGATACTACAACCCTAACATCAAGGAATAATATCACAAAAATGAATAAAAGTTAATCATATCATAATAATCAAGACACTACTCACAATTTCTTATTAAGTCAACAAGGTCAATGACAAAAAAAGCCCCATAACCTTACTCAATCAAGTATCCTCAACAAGAAAACATGACCACTGTCCAACTTTACATTTCATGGCATTTAGGATTACAACTTCATCTTATATTATCATTATAAAACAAGACATATTCATAAATCAACAAATCGACATATAGTATCAAAAATATGACATGGTCTTATATATATATATACATTATATATTATCATAACATAAACATATAACAATCTCCTCCTAAGACTCCCTCAAGACTAACTAGTGCAATGTATAAGTAGAGTCCCATACCCATACCTAGACTAAGCTAGACCCCTTAGGTTATCCAAGTTAGAGTTCAAGTCCTTTAATCATTTTAACTTTTGGGAACATATTTCCCTAACCAACATAGACAAAATGAGCTAGTGTGGAATCCGGTGTCATACAACCCTACACCGAAAAAAAGGCGGACTACTTGCCAAGGTAGTACTAGAACATAAAACATAGCAACTACGTGGATCCACTAGCTAGTATTCCTATGGGGGAAACATAGTTTAAGAACTAGGAGATTTAGTTTGAATCCTCTTTATGCGCCATGCATTATGATCTCCAATCTCAAGAGTGATGTAGTGCTCCTACCTTCCCTATATAAGCTAGAATCCCTTTTTGAAATGTCTTTAAGCCTTTAATTATCAATCATAACTTAATTTAAGCCATAAGGTCTACCCCTTGTATAATCATCATCATCAATATCTCAATAAGAATTGTATGAGTTTAAGTCCTTTCATCACAATTCATATAAGTGAGGTTAACACTTTAGCACTTAATAACATTTTAAGGCACATTGATAGTTTTCACCATCCTTATAGCACATACACCTTAACAAACATAACAACATAGTCAAGACATTTCAATTAAAAATCATACCATCATATAATGTTAATATAAGGTATACCCCAATGTAATATCATAGCTTAACAACAATTAATCACAATTGGAAGTAAAAATAAAGATTTTATGACTTACCAAGCCTTTCTCTTAGTCTATTCTCAAGGTCTTACCATCAACCCATAACTCAACCCAACTTGGGGAGTAACATCACAACACAATGACAATCAATAGAATAACAAGGCCAATTAAATCTCCATAACACAATTCAATTTAGATCACAACTTGAGACAAGATATATAGACTAATTTCAAATTACAATATACAACCTAAATTACATCTCAAGAACTAGCATGATAGGCCTATAGTTCATCTTAATTCAACCATAATAGCACTATAGGATAGTAATCTAATCAACAACCAACTCAATTGAATGATCAACATAAAATATAGATCAAGATCAATACGTAGCGTTTGGGATAGAGGATCATGTTCTTCAATTTGATTAAGCCATCAACAATTATAAACAAGTTAAATTACATGTAAATATACTCAATATAACCCTATGAATTCCCTAACAACTCAATCCATAACTTCAATTTCATAATTGAATGAAACCCATAAGAAAACTCAACTTCTTTAAATCCATTTTTGAAGGAACCCTTTGAGGAAAGGATCTCAAAGGTGAATAGAACCCATAGCTTAATGTTTCTCAACAATTTGATAAAGAGTCAACCCTTTTCTAGCCCCCAAACCCTAGTTCTAGCTAATCTTCAATGGTGTTATTGTAGAGAGAGAAATAAGAGAAAAGGAAAAAACATTATTTTGAGAGTTTCTTTTAGGTTAATGAGGGCTAAGGGTATTTATAGAGGGTCTTAATTAACTTAATTAGTTTTCCCTTAAATCACTAACAAACCCCAATACCATTTAATTATTTTAAACAAAATTATTAAAATCCATTAATGAGGTTTGACCCCTCACCAACGAGATCCCATCGACGGTCCGTCGGTGGGTCGACGGACTGCCCCCCCCCCTCCATCCTGTACTTCCGTCGTCTCTATCAGAGACTTCGCAGGCGAGGCATTCCCCAATTTTTCTAAGTATGGGATGACGGTGGCCTTGATGACTCGTCAAGCCCATGATGCCCCGTCGTCCCTTTCGTCAAGTTTAAAAGTAGATAGATTAATCAAGGGTCTTCATAATCTTTCTAAGTGGGGAACGATGGTGGACTTCGATGCCCCGTCGGGCCTCTTACAGACCATCGTCTACCCAGTCGATGCACACTGCCAGTCAGTGCTGCATCAAACTGCAGGGGTTATCCTTGAGGGCCCTTGGTTGCTCCTTGGGGAGTCGTACCTAGACTTTTTAATTCATGAAACAACTCAAACACACATTAGCTACCTTTCCACCCATTTTTATACATTTCCGACTCCTAAAAGATAGAAAAAAGGCTAAGGCACACAAACATCCCTTTAAACCAACTTCCCGGACATTTTAGTTCTTACACATTCTAAATGACCAATATTTATTAAAAATAGACTTAGTAACATTGTTTATACTTTATGACACCTATGTTAGGCCTTTCCAAGAGTCTCGGATTTTCAAGGTGTTTAAACTTTATGACACTTCTTCTTCATCTTCCCTCATATCAGAATCCATAAGAGCATTAATAAATTGATTACAAGTAGGATACGGTGCCTTACCTAACATGACAGTTGTGAAGGTCTTATACTTAAGACCTAGACCTCTAGCAAAATTAATCACTTTGCTATCCTCATCTACAGGATTGTGAAAGGCTGAAAGGCCATCATATATACCTTTGAATTCCTTAATTTATTCATCAATTGGTTTAGTTCCTAACATCACACTTCGCATTTGTTACTTGAGCTGGAACTCCTTATGTTTTGTTGCTTGAAGATATGCTTCTTCCAAGCATTCTCACATCTCCTTGGAAGTTGAGAAGCCTACGATCAGGTACATGCTTTCTTCTTTCAAGGTGCCTGATGTAAAACTCCTGAGTAACACATCCTTCTCCTCCCAGTCATCAACAATGATGTTGTTTTTGTACCCTTCTTGATTGCTACAGTTGTCTTAGTAGTCTGTCTAGTGGTACAAATCTCTTTACGTGGTTCTATCATGAGATAGGTTAATCTCATCACTTGAATCAACTAAGTCATTTTGTACTACATAGAAGATAGTTCCTCGGCTTAAATTTAATGGAGCAGGATGAAATATGGTGATAAAGCGAAGAGGTCAAAAAAGTGTTGGTAGAAGGGGCCATTCTGGTTTGATAGTTTGGTTGTTTTTTTGTTATATCTAATACGTTAAAGAGCAGAAAAACTTTATTGCTCTGATACCATGTACAATTCTCACAGATATGTGAAGAATCAAGGATTGTATTGACAAATGAATGATTGAGTTATGTACTCCTTATATAGGAGAAGAGTCTTATACTAGCTACATTAGAAATTCTAATACAACACAAATATAATATATACAGCTTATCTCGTCGTACAAACTATATACTTGTACATAAATTAGGATTGAGTAGTCTAGTCCTAGTGTAACTCAAACTCTAACTCGTTAGACAGCTTCACCAGACTTGTTCCTTTGACCTGTTCCATTATATTCCTTCAACAGTAGTCTAGTCCTAGAGTAACTCAAACTCTAACTTGTCAGACAACTTCACCAACCTATTCCTTTGACCTGGTCCATCAGCTTCCTTCAATAGTAGTCTAGTCCTAGTGTAATTAAAACTCTAACAAGTCAGACAGCTTCACCAAACCTGTTCCTTTACCTGTTCCATCAGCTTCCTTCAACACATATATCTAAAAAAATTAAATATTATAAAGGTAACCTTTGAGATACTAATGGATTAGTAAGAAGGAGAACATCATAAGTTTATCATGGAAGAGGAGTTTGGTACTGTTAAGAATCCTTAGTTGGTGAGGTGGGTGTTGAAGCCATTCATGTATAGTGCATCAGCAGAGAACTCCAGGCTAATTCACAGGGGAAAAAAATAGATTTGGCGGATACATTACAAAGAATGAAAAAAAGGGTCATACTTGGTAGACCCATTTAAGTAAAAAGAACTTGGATGGAAATATAGGAGGTTGTTACCACTTTAATCATCCTTATTCTTTCTTCTTGGCTTCCAGATGAATAAGAGATACTGAGATTGTAAGTTTCAAAGACGAAATAAATAAAATATTGTTGAGGTAGCAAAGTTGAAAGTCAATGAGATGTAACTATTATTAATTCAAACAGTGACTTAGCGTGGAAACGTAAAGCGTAACAGGTCTTATTACTGAAAACAGTTTCTCTAGAGTATACGGAAAAAAAAGATGTGATGTATTTAACATTAACTGCTAAATGAATTATATAGTTACTTCTACCTGAAACATTAAAGCTTCAGTTAATTCCTGCATATTGACAACCTATAGAATAAGCAGTAATCTTCCGATATCGTTTTTCCAATAGGATTTCTCATTCATTTGAAAAAACGTATGAACTTTTAGTAGCGGCATGTGGCAAAGAGAATGCAACTTTGGTACCATCATAAGTATTCATTCATACGTTATGTTGTACTGAGATAGTGGCCCATTTTTCTTACTTTTAGTCGTCTTTGTCGAGGAGTGCTTGTGAAACCTCCATTGTATGGTCTAATGGGAAAATGTGGAAGACCCTTAAGGTCATTTTCTCTTGAATCTCCCTCCAGTGAAAGCTTCCCAGGAATGAGCCAGATGAAATTTTTGAGATCCCTTGGTTGAGTGAAGCGTGAAATAGTGAGACAGCCCTAGTGGACTTGGGATCCGACAACGACACTTTCGATTCTTAATGACCTTGAATTGGGTTTTCCCCTTTTGGACATGTAACAGACAAAATTTTCATAGCCTTTAATAATATGTGGTGATTATTACTTATTGTTCTGTCATTGAGTATGGGTTAGATTGTACAAATTCCTCTATGCGTGATTACGAGTACAATAGAGAATCAAGGAAAAAATAGGAGAGACAAGGATGAGATTGTGCCTCACCTTGTCCCTCTCTGGCGGGGGACTTCCAGTTTTGGCGGTCTCACCCTGGTCAGAATGATCCCGCCCAGCTGCTCAGTTGGGATTAATCTTTAGACAACACTTCATGTGGGTTCTCCCATTTTGTAGAGTTTTTCGTTGAATACCAAGGCCATAATTAAGCATTTAGAATTTAGGACAACTCTGTTTACTAGGATATACATTTTCCACCCAGAGTCAACCCAACAATATACACACAAGAACCCTTTCCCACTAATATAACAGAACAAGCATGGACATCCTAAGAATATACCTATTAATTACATGGTTTTTAATCGGTTGCTAAACACATCAAGGGACCCTTGCATAGTAACAAAAATCCCTATTATCCAATAATAGCCCTTTTTCTTGCATGGATCCCGACCCACCCCGACTACCCCAATTCCGCGATGCAGTGCTTTATCTTCCTAAGTTACATGACTTGAAAATGTTGAAGGCCAAAGTAAAAAGGCGATGGAACTTACCAAAGGGTAGATCATCGAGTGGATCTGTTATCCCGACTTATTATGCCGAATGGTCCTTTGCAACATATTTTTTGCAACTATAATTACATTTTTAAAATTCTTAGTTTACGATGTAGTTTTTAATTTGAGTTTCATTTGGAGAATAGTTTTTATTATTTTTTAGTTTTGACCATAAAGACAATATTTTCCTTAACTTTGAAGATTTACATTTATGAGAAATTAGAAGTGGGTATTGAAAATTCTTTATCTTAGACCTTTGTAATGACATTACTAATCGTACCTAGTTATTGGAAACACAATTTGTTAACCATTTCTATCTTTTTTTGATGTCTAATTAAAACTCCAATTCTAGGTGTGTGATCATCTGATTATGGGTTTATTTAGCTATTTGGTATTGTTAATTGAATGTGTAAATGATATTTAAAAGTGATGTCATTCAGTAATTTTGTCTTAATCTTAAGGGTTGTAGTTGCAATTGCTACTATAACTTCTTATTTTGGCTAGCTCGAGAGAGAGATTTTAAAACCAAGACTACTAATTTATTGGTCTATGGGTATCGGGTTGTCATGGGTTCAGCTCCACAGAGTGAATCCTAAACCCTTTTCCACACATTCAGCTCAAGAGATTTATTAGACTATACCCAAGGTTGTTCTTAATTGTTGCTTATTGATGTGCAAGAAAAAACAATTTGATTCGAGGAAATTGATCAAGAGAGAGGTTATCCCCACTAATGTCTAGCTTATTAAATGATTTACAGCTATTCACTATTAATTTCAATTACCCCATTGTTTATCTTAGTCCATAATGAAATCACATCCCAAGAATTCCATCTCCATATTCATATTTTAGTCTTATTTGTTGTTTTAGTTGATAACTAAATACAAAATTCCTTTTGATATTTGACACTTGTTTCACCCTAAACGTGAATTATGTTTTTATTTTTTAATGTTTTTAGGTATGACTGATTAGAGCATATTCACATTTGCCTATATTCTCAAATATGTACCACTCCTTATGGGAACGATCCTAACCCATTAGGTTGGGTTATTACTACTCACGATCGTTACTATTTTTTTACACTTTTACCGTATATTTGTCATTGGATTTGTGCTCAGATTTGGATTACATTGACGCCTAGCATTTTCATATCATTTTAATCATCATTTATGGTTGGTTTTCAGGGCCCCAAGTTTGTTTTTAAAAATTTAATCTCTTATGCAAATGATATTATCATAATTGTCTTGTGTCGGACCTTTCTGATAGGATTAGACTGATTGAATGCTTGTTTTAATTCGGCAATCTTGACTGTAATGGTTTCTAATGTTGAATTCCCATAATTATGACTTAAAATGAATTAAATTTTGTTGGGTTGTGCTTGCATATTGTTTAGTCTAGTTGGGTGAAGTCTGCATGTAATGACTCGGAAGGTCATTTTTGAAAATAAATACGAAAATACAATTTTACCCATCTCAAGAATTGTCCAAATCATTTTTGATCAGTTTGTAAAGTTGGTTAGAGAATTTTAAACTACACGTTTAGATATGGTTAATTAATTGACATATAATTTTTAGATAATTAACTTAGTTTGTAACTAATGGGTTGAGCCCATAATTTATGTAATAAACTATTATTCTTGAGTTTTGACCCGTTGAAATAAGTTCATAGGGTTTAATATTTTTTTTAGAAATCATGAGTCGACGAGAAACAAAAACAAATAACCTTCTGACAAAGGGATTTTACTTGCGGCACAACAAAAGGGTCGAAATAATTGCTCCAGTTAAAACAAAACTTACATTCATATTTTATCTTAGTTTATGAGTATTAGTTTTTAGCATAGGTAATCAATCATTATTATATTATTTTTTGGAGGCTCCATTGATATATGGGTGTTGTGGTCAAAGTAATTTTTATAATTAGGAAATTGAGGCTGAATGTTAAGTGATTATAAGAAAGTAATGATTAGTTAATAATGACTTAAATGACTAGAAGAATTATTGCCCGTGAATGCTTCCAGCGAATTGAATTGAATGATTCACAAATTTTATTCGTGCTTGATAATTCGCTCTTTTCCAGTATACTTATCATATTATGATCTAAATTTTATACATTGGGATAACTAATTAAATATTGGGTGTATTATATTATATGTAAACTATTAGGGTTACAGTGATTGGATAAATTATGACTTAATCCTACACTTAAATTTTGGAGACAATTGACAGAATTTATATGGTAATTGGTATCAATATTTAGGAACTTGATTACAAGTTTGGACCAGTTCTTGCGTCTAAGGTAGACATAGGTGTGTTGTTAGTTTGAATCTTATTGCGATTATTTATTCAGATAGATTGCATTGATTAGGAAGTCTAACTAAAGAGAAAGACTGAAGCCCCAGATTGATTATTCGACTATTGAGGCAAGTGAATTTCTAAACACTTGTTAAGTGTATGAAATGTGAGTATTTTCTTGTGGTATATGTTTGGGAGTAATGGGACTTGGTGATGGGTTGACTTGTCAACATTGCTTAAATATAATGTTGAAAACAAAGGTAACAAAAAGCAATGTGATTAATTGTTTTTGTATGATGTGTTGATAATGGAGAATGGTTTGAAAGGCTTGTTGAATCATTGTTAATGTTGTTGTGACTTGTGCAATGTTATGAAAATGATCGTATCCTCTTTATTTGTGTAAATATATCATTTTCATTATTCTGAGACTTTGTGGTGACAAGTGTTATGTGCATTGAGAAAGAGTGAGAACTTAAAGAGGATATACAATTTCAAGAGACGTATCATGTGTCGCGATGGGTACTAGAATCGAGGGTCATATCGCATGAATCGATAGATGCACGGAAAGATATGTTCCCCATGGGTCCCGGATTGAAAGACAGCGGGTGTGTATAACTAGGTCAGACATGCATCATTATACATGACGTTGCATTCCATTGCATTGCACATACTTATCATTAGTGAACTTAATATTGTGTTTTGCTGATCTTGTAAATGTCTTTCTGCGGAACTTGTTATTGATGAATATTGAGCTTGTTGTTAAGGATATGTAATTTGTTGAAGTGTTGGCGTTGAGGATATGTAATTTGTTGAAGCGTTGTTGTTGAGGATATGTAATTTGTCTAAGTGTTGTTGTGACGGATATGTAATTTGTCTAAGTGTTGTTATTGAGCTATGAACTATGTAAATTGTGAGTTGTTAGGTTGGTTGATTTTTATGCATATTATAGTTGAAGAGGTTTGGTTGCGGTTGTAGGAGAATCTGTATTTCATCACCTTAGCTTGTATTTAGAAGTTTACTTATTGAGTACCGTGTGATTTGTTACTCACCACTTGCTTCTACAATTTTTTTGTAGATTACTAGCCCCGACCTTTGTGATATATTCTCTTCTTTTGCGAGGCTTCTTGGAGATTTGTGAGTTAGTTGTTTATCATCTTAGCAAACTTTCTTATTCTTGTTGATGATATTTTTCTACTCTAGGAACAATGTAATATGAGGTTTATTTTCTTTTTATTCAATTATAATACTTTAGAGGCTTGTGCATGTGACAACTACATTATTGGGGTATTTTTGAGTTTATTATAGAATTTTTGCGTTTTGTTGTTATAGTCGATATTTAGGTTGAGTTGTCTTGATGGGATAATATGAGTGCCCTCACGTTCATTTTTGGGTCTTGACACTGTGAAACTCGTAAGGGAGCCAACTTATGTAATTTTCCCAATGATAGAGAGGGTGACATTATTCTTAAGGGTATAAGTCATAAAATCGTAAAATTTTGCAAAACCTGGAGAAGTCTGAGTATCCCGAGATTATGGGTGTTATGGGTCTAGTCTTAATATAACTAGTGTTTTTTTTTTGGTAAACGACCCTTGTGGTGGGTCAGGGGCTGAGCAACACCCTCAGGCCTTATCATTTATTATAGCAAAAAATATACATGGAGGGGAACATAAACCTTACCTCCTATCCTATGGTGGGTATATAGTTGATTTACCTACTAAGGTTTATCAACTTAACCCCATACAATGTGTTGTAATCTAATAAAACTAAGCACCTAGAGAGGACTCCTCTCATAATACAAAGTTTTTAAGAATACATGAATAAGGGAGACTCTCCCTCTACAAGAAAAGTTAATTAAAAAAGATAACCTATTCAACTACCTATAATTGAACAGATTTTCAATCCATCCTTGCCATTATTCCATTCTTATCTTATTGAATACTATGGTGGTTGCTTAATTCTCTTCAACTTTCTTCTTCTGAAGAATTGCATTCCCATTTTCTCCAATATGTAACTTCCTCTAATTGCTCCAACTAGTTGTTGAGAAGTGTAAAAATGATGTATAATATCCAACTTGTGACTCCATTTAGCAAGCAGATCAGCAGTGCCATTTGCTTCCCTATAGACATGCTTACATTGAAAGTATTCCATGTTGTTACTGAGTTCTTGAATTTCTTGGACTGCTTGTTCACATCTCCAAGGTAGACATATTGTATTAGTTATCCATTTACTCAATAATTTAGAATCTACTTCCAAAATAATCTTCTTGTAACCATGTTGATCACACCAGTTGAGTCCATTCAAGGCAACTTTGATCTCTGCAAAATTGTTAGTTCCAAAACCAAAAGGAATAGAAAAAGCATAAATCAATTTACCTTGATGATCCCTTAATATTCCCCCTCCACCTATTTGACCAGAGTTGTGTATTGCACTTCCATCAGTGTTTAGTTTTTATATGCCTATTGTTGGCTTTTCCCAACTAAACTTGGTTACCTTAAGCTGTTGTTGACAATGATCAGCAATGTTGATCAATCTGTCCCAGCTAGGCTGCCATGGTATGTTAGGAAAAGCTACATGTATAGCCTGCATGATATCTTTAAAAATAGCATATTCCACTCTTTGGATACTTGATTGTTTGCCCCCCTATTTAACAGAACACCTGTTTTTCCACAAATTCCAACAAATAAAGTTAGGTAGAATGTGAAAAATTAATTTTTGTACCTCATTATGTACTGGCAGGCTTCTCCAATGAAGTAATAGACTTCTTAGATTTGTGTTTCCAGTTCCTGCTCCAACTCTTGCTGCATTAAGTTTCCAAATATATTTAGCAAAGTTTCCTATAATTAATATATGATTGACATCATCTTTCCATTTTCTGTAACAGCAATAACAGTCAGCCTCCTCTTTTCCAAATTTCAGCATACTTTCATTTGTTGATAACTTGCCCTTCAAAGCTCTCCAAATAAAGAAAGAGACTTTGAAAGGAACATTCTTATGCCATACACAATTATTAATAGGGTTAGTAATTTTTTTTTTAATAACTTCCCATGTAGATGATATTGCAAACTGACCCTTATTCTCAGGCATCTAATTTGCAGAATCTGAAATTCCTTCTTTATATTGGATATTGAAGTTAAGAATAATAGGTACCAACAGTGGAGGTACATGTTGCCTGATAACGCTCTCATTCCATTTCCCAGATTCTAGAAAATCAGCAACATGAATATTGTGTAAACTAGAAACCTTGTCACAATAATTAGCTAAAGCTCCATCTCCCAACCAATTATCCCACGAGAAACTACAATTCCCTGAATGAATCTTCCAAATAATATGACTTTCCACTTCTTGTCTATTTCTAGTAATATACCTCCAAACCAGTGAGTCCCCTGTATCATATTTCTTTGCCACTATATTAGCTATTTGACAATACTTTGCTTTTAAAAATTGACTCCACAATGACTTTTTAGTTCTAAACTCCCACCATTTTTATATTGAAAGGATATACACATATCCTCTAACAGTGTTACACCTATGCCTCCCTCCTTAAATGGATATGCTAAGCTTTTCCAAGATGCCCAATGATAATTCTTCCTTTCTTTATCACTGCCCCAGAAAAAGTCAGCAATGATTCTTTTAATATATTTGAGGGTAGTCTTAGGTGTAGATATGGCTGCCAAAGTGTGAATAGGAATTGACTGCAATACATGCTTCACAAGAGTAATTTTTCCTCCAAAATTTAAGATCTTTGATTGCCAACCAGCTATCCTTTTGATAATTTTTTCCACCAAATCAGAATAATAAATGATTCTTTGACCCCCAATATATAAAGGACAACCTAAGTATATAATAGGACTATGCTTCATACTAAAACAAGTTTTCTATTTTATAATATCAATAATCTCTTGTTTGGTATTAGCTGATACCATGAAGAAGCTTTTATCCTTGTTTAATTGCTGATCAGACACCTTTTCATAATCCACTATAGTCTTCATTATGAGTTTTAGGGATGTTCTGCTAGTGGAAGTGAATATGATTATATCATCCGCAAAACATAAATGATTTATCTGTGGCCCTCTATTCTCCGTGTGAAAACCTCTATACAACTGATTTTGATAAAGCATATTAAGCTGTCTTAATAAAACCTCAGCACCTAAAATAAATAGGGGTAGAGATAAAGGGTCTCCTTGTTTAAGCCTTCTAGTTGAGTGAAAGAAACCATGTCTTTGCCATTGATGACTATGGAATACCAATTATTACTCATGATTCTCCATATTCCATCAATGAATAATTCACCAAAACCTAGTTTCCTCAATACTAAACAAGTATAAGACCATAATACTCTATCATAGGCTTTTACCATATCCAACTTGATCAACACATTATTCCCTTCTTTGGGTAATTTGATACCATGAATAATTTCTTCTGCCAACATAATATTCTCATAAATACTCGTACCTTTTACAAATCCTGATTGATTATGTAAAATAATAGTAGGTAAAATAGGAGTCAGCCTAGTACTCATGATCTTAGAAATAATCTTGTTAGTAAAATTACTAAGACTAACAGGTCGAAAATCCTTAAGCTTGTTAGGATTATCAACTTTGGGTAACAATATCAAACATGCATGAGTCATGTATTTAGGGATATCATATCCATTAAAAAAAGAGTGTACAGCAGCAAGAAGATCATCTTTAATAATATCAAAGCATACTTGATAAAATTTACCCCCAATACCATTTGGTCCAGGAGCAGAATTTGGATTCATATGCATAACCACCCTTCTCAATTCCTCCAAAGTAGGTATCTTTTCCAACTCCATATTTTGTTTAGTAGTAATTATATTAGGAATACACTGTAAACTCTCCTCCCTTATTTTCTCTGCTTTACTAGTGAACATCTTTTTATAATAATCACAAGCTTCTCTTGCTATATTTTCATCCCTTTGAGACCATTCACCACTTTCAGCCTCAATCTTATGAATAAACATTCTTTTCCTTCTTCCTCTCTCGTTACTGCATGAAAATATTTAGAATTGGCATCACCTTCTTTTAACCAATGAATCTGAGTTTTTTGTTGAAGAATATCATACTCAAGTTTCAGATATCTTATATATTGAGCATTAACAACATGCAACTTTTCTATGTTTTCCTTATTATTATCATGAAGGGTAATTTCCTAAGCACTCCTAACCATCTCTTCAAATTGCTTAACCTTTATAAAAACATATCCATATTCTTTTTTTGACCAATTTCATAGAGTAGCTGTTAATCTCCTCATTTTAGTATGTAATATCAACATAGGATTTCCTACGGTCTTTCTTTTCCAACAATTTTCAACAGTCTGTAAAAAATATTCATTCTCAGTCCAACAATTAAGAAATTTAAAATACTTTATCACTGAATCCTTAATATCACTCATTTCCATAAGTAAGGGACAATGATCAATCCCACTGATGGAAGATGAGTGATATTAGTCTGAGGCATCTTTTCCAGCCACTTATCATTACACAAACCCCTATCTAGCCTTTTCCAAATTCTAGCATCATCCTTCCCGTGATTACACCAAGTGTACGGCTGACCATTATATCCCATATCCACTAATCCACAAGATTCAATAATGTTGATAAATTCAAAGCTTTTATTTATGTTGTATTCTCTACCACCCAGCTTTCTTGTGTAGATGAGATCACATTAAAATCACCAATTATATACCAAGGATGATCAGTTTCAGACAACAGTAACATACTATCCCATAAAGGTCTCCTCAAATGATCCTTACATTTTGCATATACATAAGTGATAATAAATTGATCACTACAATCATCATGATGAACTTCACAAGTGACATGTTGTTGATTCATCTCCACCACCTTACATTTGACCTCACTAGACCAGAATACCCAGATTTTGTTATTAGAATTACTATAACAATAATCCATAAGCAGCTTCATTCTATAAGACTCCATCTGAGATTTGTTAGCAAAAGGTTCTAAAATAGCAATCATAGACAGATTATGAAGTTTCCTAAGATTTATCAATCTTTCAAGAGCACCAAATATGTTAATGCTCCTAGCATTCCAACAAATAAATTTAATTATTATAAACCTCTACTCCTAGCTCTAGTATTAGGTTTACTAGTACTAGCATTTTTATTTTGCCTTGCTATTTTCCTACCCCTTGGTGACAGCCCTTGCTTCCCAGTAACCTCTCTAACTTCCTCTACATTAGAGATAGGAAGCATAGGACCTTGTTGATAGTGATGTTTAGTACTTATTTCCTCCCCTGTTTCTATACCTTCTTCTAAAGATTGAGTATCAGCATCATACTCATCTTCAGAATCTGGTGCCCCATATTCATCAAAATAATCCTCCTTATCCTTTTGACTTAAGGAATCTTGACCTGTATCAATTTTATTTTTTTTCTTTTTGGTTTTCTTAGAATTATCAATATTGGTTTTATCAGGAGGTTCCCTATCTTCAATTATAAGAAACCCCTGTTCATAAACTTTCTCTTTTCCTTTAGCTAATCTGTCCTGTTTATGTCTATCATCCTCCTGACAATATTCAACCTAACCCTTACAGCTACTCCAGCAGAAACAATATCAACATTTAAGGGAGTAGGGGTAGAAAGCATAGATTCAGTACCTGTTATATTTACAGAAACTTTTTGATAACCACTTTGTTCTATCCTGTTTACCTGATCTGCCCTCCTTTGTTTCCCACTAATTTCCTCTCTATTAATATTGCTTCCTTCAACATAAGCCTGCCCTTTATTTTTCTGTTGTAACCTGTTTATATTTGTAATATTCTGTTGCCTTTGTTCATGTTCTTGATCTGTTTGTTCCTCCCTTTCTTGTCCAATATTTCTAACTTCCTGCACATATAGATCAATATATGTATTTTTTGTGGGAATAGAAACCATACCTGTTTGTACTTGCTGTTGCTGAACTACCCTATCTGCATTAAATTTTACTTGCTGATTATTATTCCTCCTTCTCTGTGCTTTCCATTTATCTTGCTGTAATTGTTGTTGGTTTGTTTGACCTTGATTTCTTTGTGGTTTAAATTTCACTTCCCTTCTGCCTGTATCCATGTTTTTAGCTATCTGCATATCTTTATGACCATTATAAACATTATCTTTCCTAGTTTTATTTTTATCTAATTCTTTCCTTCTTTTATTATCTTCATCTCTTTGCTTAATGAGACAATCAGCCTCTTTATGACCCTAATGCTTACAATAAAAACAATAATTAGGTATACTATCATAATCAAATTTTTTCAATCTACCATCAGTGATATCTTCCCTTGTATAACCCATCCAAATATGAGGAGGTCTCTCTTTAGTAAGATCTACCTGAACTTCAACTCGAGCTTGACTACCTCTAGTTTTATTTATTGAAGCAGAATCTAAATAAAGAACTCTACCAACATGGGATAACAAACTCGTAATAAACTCTTTATTATAACAATGCCAAGGTAATTCAGGAAGAGAAACCCAAATAGGACTAAAGGAGTCTCTTCATCAGGTTTAAAAGAAGGAGTCCATGCTTGAATCCTCATAACCTGCCCAGCTATGGTCATCCTTTGTTTGGTCCAAACCATGTTGTAATCTAATTCATTATCTAAGTCTATGTAAACAAGTCTTGAATTGAAATGAGCAATCTTAACACCCCTTGATAATTGAGTTTGAAGAATAAAGTTTTTCCTAATCAATTCAACTCTATGCATAGTACAAACAAATTTACCAATAAGAGTATATATACAAGCAACAGCCAAATCCTTAATCACTTCATCTTTCAGATAAAGAACAGCAGGAAGGCCATGTTTCGTAGTGATTTCAGGTTCTGTTAATTTGATACTAATTCCCCTTTTAGCTTGATTATATCTTAGCCTATCTGCATACGTTTGAATCACAGTGTAAGGGGAAGGTTCATGTTCTTGATCTTTCTTCGGAAAATTAGCATTTCCTGAAGGTTGATCAGTTTTTTCATTGACTCCCCTATGAATTTGTCTATCAAAATAGCTAGAAATCTTTGGAAAATTAGATTGATAATCTACTTCCCGTTCCTACCAGCCTCATTATCCATCCTATAAATCCTATCAATCTCCTTTATCGATCCATCATTATTATAAGCAATGTTAGTAAGATTGATGTTACCTTGGACATGTTCTGATCTACTGATATGCATCGCAGATTTAGAAGACTCACCAGCCTGCCAATACATAGAAGGATGAATGGCTTCCTTCGAACCTTGATTTCATCCTGTTGTATCTCGAGTATTTGCAGGTCGTTGATAATCAAGATTTCATTCTTTTTCTTTGTTTGAACTGGCCATATGCTGATGTTGTTGAACCAATCGATTTTCTCGATTCATCCTCTGCGATTCTTGCTGCTGTTGACCAGATGGAATTTCTTAATCTTGAATCCTAATCTGAGATTCGACAAGCTCTCCTTCCTTTCGCGATTCAGTAATTTGAACTCCCCTCGCCTCCCCAATTTGTTGATTATGCGCATCGAGTACATGAAACGATTCACCATTACCAGTTCCTTTTCTAATTTCCTCCGATTGGTTGATCTACTTTGAGACGATTGCGCTGTTTCTCTCTCCTGCGATGTGCGCCTTTTTAATCCCGCCTGTTCATCAACCATCGGTATTTCTCCTTCCAAACCACTAGTTTTTTGACATATGTCATAATTGTAACGCGATTCGTCCATGTCCGCCTCCACTGTAGCAGTATGGATCTTCTCTTCCCTCAACTGCGAAAAGGTGGACGACGATTCCGTCACTTCGTGTATTGATGACTGCACAATAGGATTCCACACCACTGTAGATGGATCTGGAGGCCTAAATCGATCATCTGCTGGTATTCCAGCCATCCCCGAACTCAAAAATTCCTAATTAATTAGCTGATCAGCTAATTCTTGCAATGATTCCTTGAGAGAATTCTACAAGCAAACAAATTTTCCCCAAAGTCAAATATTGAACTACAAATTACTTATATTTTAAAAAATAAAAAGTTTTACTTGGCATAAAGAAGGAAAGAGAATTTTTCTTTCTAATAGAGACATTAAAAAATCATTTCACAAATAGAAAGATATGAGTTCTAAGAGACATATACATAAATAAAAAAGCATACGTAGCCCTTGTTTCTTCAATCAATATTAAACTTAAATCGATACAAACATTAAAATGATTTTTTCTATCCGGATGAAACTAATAAATTTTTAAATATATAAGATATAAACTGGACATAGAAAATAAAGAAAAATACTCATGTTTAATCGGTTACAAACAAAACTAAATAATAATAAATTTGCAAGTACTAATTAAAGAACTCTTGTGAGCATGTCAAATGTACTAGTTAATGATTTTCCTAGAGATCTCATATAGCCAACTTTTACCTTTTGGTTTTCCCAGAATAAATTCACTATTTCTTTGTCTTCCAGTTATTTTCCATTTTCTTCATCAATAAGAACATTTATGCATACATGGAACAATCTTATTTTCATCAATATTCTCATGTAGTATTGTCACAACCCAAGTATACCCTCTAGACGTAACTAGGAACATGGAACCCCTGAAGGCACCATATACATACCATAACATAAGAAAAGAATAATGAGGAGTAAAACATATTTCAAGTCTTAAGAAGACTTTTATAAAAGAAAATCAGAAGTCTACACTTGTCTCAATAAGCTATATATTAAAATATTGGAGCGAAAAATACGGTCACAACCCAAGAAAAACATAATCTAAGAAAGACGTATAATAATCAAACTATAATAATAGTATCCATCCTCGAAACGTTGAGGACTCACCGAACTAGAAAGGAGAATGATCAATTCCAAGCTCTAGCCACAATGGGGACCATCTTGTTGACTGAACCCTACACTTGGGGAAAATGGAGGAAAATATAGGTTAGTACAAAAATGCAATAATTATGATAGTTACATATAATAACCTTGAAGACATGCAAAAAGGAACATTGTTAAATGCAAGCAATTTACTAAGTCAAAGTTTCATTTTGAAATTGGGGAAAGGCTTATGTCAAAAACATGTCCAATATGTAGATCATTATAGCATAATGAAAACATACTATAAGTACCCTCAAAATATACTTGAACAATGCATGAGTAAGATCCCATAATCTTACCCATACTTAGTAAACTTCTCCCGTAACTGACATAGATCCTGAGAGCTAAACATGGAATCTGGTGTCTATCCCACACCGAAAAGGGGTTGTTCTACTTTTATATGGTAGAACCATTCTCTTAGATTATGTGGATTCACTAGAAAAATATCTATGAGGGCATATAATTTATGGATTAAGGGGATCGCTACTAGAAAACCCGGAGTCTACTAACGTGAAGGCTTCCATCCCAAGAGATTGGTCATAGAAAACCGAACACTACTATTGTGTGGTCTTCCATATCATATCACTATGCAATTGGTGCAAAGAATAATTCTCATTGAGTTCATATTAAGTCTTGACATAAGAATATAATTAAGGAAGAATGTTTTGACACTCAATCAATCATAACTCATACTAAAGATCATAGATTTGATAGGTGAAACTAGTATTTGAACCTTAGAATCATTATATGTGACAAACCAATCACATCATATCATATTGATACATAAGTGTGTACATGACGATAGCATCCAATAACACAACAATTAGATCATAATCACATTTACTATACTCTCAAGCGTTCATAAACATATTGATAAACCTCATAATCACGCACTATTCTCATACTTTTCCCTTCAAGGACTATCAATTATTCATTCATCAAAACATCTAAAATAAATACGTTAGACAAAGATATTAACTTGATTTAATTAACTCAACTACCACACGCATAATCTCATAAGATTCTCCTATATTAAACAAACCCACATCACAAGATCATAATTGGGGAATATGGCGTTTGGTGGGTTCCACGGTAAAGTCAACATAAGAACTACATGAAATAATTAATTTACATAATATATATTCAATGAATCACTAGAAATTTTTTTAAAAGAACACATCAGATTGAAGTTAAATCCTAACTTTTGGTGAAATCAATCGTTTTTAAATTGGATTTGGAGGGACTCCATGGATAAAGGATATCCATGGATGAAGGAATACCATACCTTAACAATGGAATCCAATGAATTTTGTGAAAATAACTTGGTTTTTGAACCTTAGCTCCACCTTCTTCCTACTTTTTCTTCCTTGAAGTTCTATAGAGAGAATTATCTTCGGAGGGGTAAAGTTCATTTTTTATTTACATTCTAGGGAGAATGATTTAACTAGGGGAAGTTTAAGTCTAAAAATCTTATATGCTTTACAAGGGAAAGTGTAAAACAATGTATTATCAATTAAGGTAAAATAACAAATGACCCTATATACTCATACATTTTACCTAGCCAAGTTGTACCTTGGCTTGCCAAAATTTCAGGTATTGTCAACATGGAGTCACCTACTGGGCCATGGGGAGGGGCCTTTGGCGATGTGCTAACAGGGTTGGTGAGTCCCAACCTAGATCTTCCAATTTTCTAGTATCTAGGCCATGGGGGACTTCCCCCTAGTCGATGCTGGCTTGCTTGGTTAAGCGCCAAGTCACCTTTGCAATGGCACTGCCCCTCGCCGAGAGGAGCAACGAAAAAATATTTTTCTTCACCCTTTACAAGGTAGTTTATGCCCTTTAACCCTTTCATGTCTAACTACTCCCTCACCCTTAGACCTAGTCTATCCTACTAGGATACAGGGTGCTAAAAGTATTTTGTAGTGGAATCCATAATCTTTAAAAGGAAGTCGTTTTTGTCAAATTTATCAAAATTTCAACCGACTTAGATGCTCATATTTGTAAATGCACTGACCAAGTGATAGAAAAATAAGGTTATAAAAATAAACAAAGGCCCGTCATTAAATAGGATTAGCTGTTACTTTTAGGTTTACCGACAAAAGTTGTGTCACAAATATCAATTTTTCTTTTCATTTGTGTAATTTTTGTAATTGGAATTAGTAATAGTTGTGTCAAGATGAGCTACCTGATTGTTGTGTATGCCATCGATGTTCATGGTTGTTCCATGCGTCATCAAAATAATTTTGAGTCACATTCTTGTCTTGATTAGTGTATCCATTTCTTTATCACTCCTTTGCTGAAAAATCACTCTTTGAGATTGAAGATTCTCCTTTTCTTTGTTTTGATTTATTTTCTATTCCTCCAATCTTAAATATTTTAATAAAATTTCTTCTATTAAAATAATATAATTCTCACGGTGTCTTAAATGAGGGTTAAAGTTACTGTTGTGTAAATTGGGGATATAGTAAAGTTCAAAGAATGAAAACAATTTCTTGAATTAAAAAATAATTCAAGGCAAGAGTACATACATAAGATCCATTGTTGTATAACCCTTTCCCCTTCCACTTATATTGAAGTGTATCTTTTTATTATAATTGATTCTTAAAATGTAGTAAATTAATTTATCTTTTTCTAATCAATCTGATTAAAAAAAAAAGATTTTATCAATATTAAAGAATGATTTAGTGTTTGGCTAAACATTCAAAAAGTAAACAGCCAATAATAATCTTAATTTTGAAAAATAATAACTACTATACTACACAAAAGTCCTTGTTTTTTTCCTTAATAGCTTGACCAAACGCTTTAACTCTCTAAATAAGTAAATTCGGTTTCTACAAAGATGACCATGATGACTATCATTATAAAAGAAAATTCATGTAATGGAACCACTTGCCATTGACTCGATTACTAAATTGGTTAGTGGCTGAACATCTACTTTCAAGTTCTCAAGACCTTCAAAGATATATCTTCTTACATCCCCAAAAGATTGACATATAGTACGTTTGCTTTCATGGAAGTAAAACTGCAATCCAAGAAGAATTTTCTTAATTTTCATATACAAATTTCAATATTAAGTAATTAAAATCACAATAATACAAAATAAATAATAATAATAATAATAATAATAATAATAATAATAATAATAATAATAATAATAGTAATCAAAAGAACCACGTTTTATAATTTTGTTTAAATACTTTAGAAATGGTAAATTAAGTGTAACTAAATTCTAACTCTATTGGAAATAATTATCACTATATCTTTCTTGTTAAGTATGACATAAAAAATAAAACATGTCGAAAATAATTTAAAACCTTTAACCTAGACGGTAATATTGTTAGATGATAAATGTTAGTGTAATTTAGGGAAAAAGTAAGACTCAACATTTAAATAAATGAAAAAAATTTATAAACTAAATTGCATTACCGTTTCACATTTTCCATTTTGACGTTGTCTCCTTTCAGTTTTCCATCCATGCAGCATGTCATAATATTTGTGATTAAGTCCGTATGAATCACTTGTCTTGTCTTAATTCTATTATTTGTGTACATAGTGAAATATTAAAATAATCAGGCCTCTTAATATACTAAATATCCAATTTACATCCATTTAATATAACCATATTTTTAGAACAGATTTTTCATGTTATGTTGTATCATACGTCCTTTTTTACAATATATCGCTATACAAATAAGAAAATAGCCAGAAACATGAAGCTACTATAGAAATTTCAAACAATACTAGTGTCATTTACATATAAATAATCTTAGTAATCACATGTACTAACCTTTTTTAGTTTAATTGTGTAAACGTTTGCTTCACATTCAGAAGGTACAATTACAAAATGAACCACAATATGTTCTATGACAGTGGAAGCAACTAGACTTCTCTTCCTCCCACGCAGTTTTCCGGATACTATGATTGTTCCAACATCATTCTGCAAATAAAAAAATATGTTGAAGTTTTGTGACTATAAAAAATTATAATCTATATTGAAATTATTTAAAATATATAAATATATCATTTTTCAGAAACAGAAAAAATAAATGAAGGTTACATTAATATAAGTAAGGAAGAAAGAATTTTGTTAAACAACAAACTAATATAGTTTAATATATCATGGTAGAATTGCTATAAAGTTCAAGTATGTCAATATTCAGTTCCTTCACACCTATAATTTTTCTTTTCCTTATATAATAAAAGAGAATATAAATTTCCTCCTCACTTCGACAATCATGTTTAAAAAAAATAACATTTTTAAACACAAATTATTCTCAATAATCAACAAAAAAAGATCATATTGATAAGAACTATCTATATACTCAAAGAATTTCATCTTCTTAACATAAAAGTATAAGAAAAAAAGAATCTCCTTTGATTGATTTGATATTTAATGCAAGAATATAAAAATTAATTATTATTTAATAAGATTCCGCCAAATGTCCTATCATGTTAAATAATTGGCTTACTAAGTGAAAATATATCCAATATTTTCCATAGATTATTATAGAGAAAATCAATAGTTAGAAAATCGAATATTCAAATTTTTATTTAAGTAGTTTATAAATATGTTGTTTTGAGAAAAGTTTACAAATATTAAAATAATATTTTACTACATTAATTATTAAATTGATTCATCTATTTTTGCATTAGTATTAAACTTGATCCCTTGATATAGAATTAGATGTAAATGAAAATTTTAATATTATTACAAAGTAATATTACAAACTCGATTAATAAAAAATTTAGTTTAAAGTCTTGATATAACCCTCAATATTGTAAATTAGTATTGATATACCCCCTCGTTAATTAAACATGCCAACATATACTCCTAGTTTACACAAATAAGTCGATATACCCTTTTCGACGGAAGTAATCAAAGAAAAGAATCTTGAATTCCTAATAAAATAAAATCTATAGAGAGTTGTATTTGACCTATCTCACAAAGATCAAGGGTATGTCTTATCTATTTTACAATGTAACTTTTTGCTTTTTAAAAAACTATGTGAGAACAATTTTGGGTTACCACAAACATCAAGTGTAATTATATGCTCCCGAATTCTCCAAAGAGGGATGAAAAAATAATAGAAATTAAACATAAAATAGAAAAATTAAAGCATTTTACATGATAACAAATAAGGAATAAAGTTGTAGAAATCTTACTTTTAATGGCTGACTTGATATAGGAGTGGGGGCTAATATGAATTTTTTATTATCGATTTTGTTCTGTAGAAACTATAAATAATATATATTATTTTTAATCATTTAAAAAGAAAAAGGTAAAAAAATCATTTTCTTTACAATCTATTCCCTAATTTTGAATCATTGAAATAAAAAAACGTCTTATCAAATGTATTAACTCTTTTGCTTGCTCAGTTGTCAATACTAAAATTTTTAATAATTTTCAATGAAAAAGAAACAATACAATGAAAACATAATAATTAATAAATAGTTTTGTGAAAATAACAATAAGAACTTTTGTATCACCGAAAAACAAACATTAAAAACCCTAACCCAAAATTGCTCAAATTGTTTCTGCATCTCAAAGAACAAGTTAATAAAAAATTGAGCAACCATCTTAGTAAAAAGGCAACGTACCACATTTTGGGCAGCACTAATCATTGGTACATACAAAACTATTTCACGATAAGGTTTCATTTTAAGATATGAGGAAGCCATGTATATATGGAGATGTAAATAAATCAAATTTATTAAAGATAAATCTCAAGAACGAGATGTGAGAAGAATATTACTTGAGGATTTAATAGGTCGGAGTGTATATAAATAGTTAAATTTGGAAGAGACATTTTTGTTCAATACAAATGAGGTTACAATTAATATATTCATTTATGTTTATTATGCCCTTTTGAAAAAACGATAATTGTATTCTCGTATTTGGACTTTTTTTTAAAATTGAAATCTGGTCAATTTCTTATTTATTGCTTTAGCATGTATATAATATGATAAGTTATTATAATTTATCTTTTTATCTGAAATTTCTAATAGGGTAAGATACAATTTACTCTATGTCCATTTTTGATATTATTAATCATCAAAATATTAAATTTGAACTTTAAGTATCTCACATTTTCTCATTTCACAAAATTAACTTTAAGTTCATATAATTTATAGGTTAAATTATACTATTTGATTTGAAGTTCACTTGAAGTCAAGTTATTATTTTGTCATATATATTTATGAAATTCGCAACGACATAGAATATATAATTTCCAATAATTTTTTTCTTGATGCATGTAGAATACAAAACACTTTATAAAATAAGATCGTCTCGCGCGGCGAAAATAATATGAAAATCTATATTCTACAGAGGGATTAGTAAAAACAATGTTGTAATAATTATTGGCTTAAGACTATCAAGAAGAATTAACATATTTGATTCTGATGGTTATAGACAACCATTTATGGACTGAAAATGTAAACAACCAGATTTATTTATAAAAAATTAAGTGTCGATCAACAATAATTTATTAATGAGAGGAGTTATGTCAATATTGAAATTAGTACAATAATCAATTAACTTGAAGGGTCTATTCAAATCTCGAGCTGGTGATGATCCTAATCAGAATTGAATGAACTTACCAGCATTTGCAAGTTACTTGAGAGAACCAGATTTAGTCAAACTACCACCCTTTCTAGGTTGTTCTTAGTGACACTTTGTAGAGAAAGAACAATATGATAGTAAAACATCACAAATATACTCTTAGAATATCACCACCAAGTCGGACCATGATGGCATCCACTGCGCTCTACCGACTGGACAAGCATATACCGAAGACACAAACGGGGAAAACGTAATCTCAATGAAATCTATGCAATAAAAGTAGAAAGACATGAATAAAGTATAAAAAGAAGGGTAACACCTTATATTTAAATATGCAGTAGAATACAAAATATATAAAAATAGGCCAAAATGTCACGAAGAGACAATCTAACACAAGATACAAATTAAACCACAGGACTTGTTTTCACCTATAGAGGAGCTACTATATATAAAAAAAGAATTTACTAATCCAAAATAAAAAATGAAAGTCACTACAAAAGGAGGACAACAACAAGTCTCTCAATGTTGGGAGATCACAACAATCCAAGTCTTGAACGACCATGGGAGATCCAAATGCGAACTTATGAGGGCGGCTCGAACAGGGTGCTGCATCACAAAAGATGCAAAATTTTAGTATGAGTACCAAACGTAGGGTACCCCAATAGGCATCATGGGTCAATTAAGCTTAGAAAGCTCAAATATAAATAAAAGAATAATGAACTAACAAGGTAAGGGAAAGCTAAGTGAAAAACAAGTGAATGAAGGAGAACATGTAAGTTAGTATAAACAACAAACAAAAATACACAAAAACGAAAAAACCAACTTACTCAAAGCTAACTCATGCAATGCTTTATGAAAATTTCCAAACAAGGATTTATATCATAAATTCAAAATATATATCAGGGCACCTGGAATGGTACCTCAAGCTATATCGTGAACTAATTACCTAGATATATGTATCATAGGGCCAGCTGATTTGGCACATCAATTTAACCCATAACCAAGATATTTATCGGTCGCCCTGAATGGTTCTCGAAGCTCATCAATAACATAAAGCAAAAGTAAACTGTAGACCGTTAAAGCTATTGGGCTTCCTAGAATCCTCCATCAAGCAAATAGGAATATAAGCAGCTAAAACATGTGAAAAATCAAATATATGTCGTTTTACAACTTTTATTCAACACGAGTCTCAAGGATTTCTAACTTATTAAGAATAACCTACTTTTTGTCAACAAAGTCACTCCTTTCTTATAATTCATGCAAGTAGAAGCTCCAGAATCATAACCACAATGCCGTCATGCCATACACACAAAATCAGAAAGAAGATCCATAAAATCACAAGAGTACTAACGGGGACTTATCCTAATCCAATCTCAAAGACTTAGTATAACATTTCATACATACCATCAGTAAAAACAACAAAAAAACAATCAAACACCACGCTACACTATGTTAAATGACACCTAGGACTAAGGTCATAGGATACTACTCACACAAGGATCACCTAAATAGAGGCCTCTCTGACGAGACTCAAGCTTAACCAACTAACTTATGTCCATAACTACCCAAGGATACACAATGCTCAAAAACATATGCCCTAAACCAAAATCATGTGTTGCTACCCAATCATACATGACCTAAATAAGCCAAGTCTAACAAAAAGGAAGCCATAATCTACATGAAGACCTAAAACCGCACAAAAACTATGACTCTGATTCTTTTCCCTTACCCAGAACCTCAGATTGCTGCCAAAATATCAAGAACACAATGAGCAAGTAAATACGAGTCCAACGATACCCATTTCACCAACTCGAAAAATAGCTCAGTAATCGGGCCTGAAGTAACCCAAAAATCAACACAATCGAAATATAAAAGGAAAACATCATCTTATCCTCATTGGAATAAGGATCACATCCCCAAAAGTTTGGCGCAAATGGGACTCAAATAAGACCTTGAATGGCAAGATAAGTACTTTCAAGTTTAGAATTTAAGGAATATGATGTCGAAAATGGAATTGGATTATGAAATTGTTTGCATAAAAGCTAGAGGACAAGGAAAAGAGGAGAATTGCATTTTAAGCGTAGAAGTTGGCCAAGAAACTCTCCAAATAACCTCAAGCCGAGCTCAGAAAGAGTTGGTCTTCTTTGTTAACAGAAATAATGAAAAGAGGGATCTTAACCCTACGATCTTCGCAAAAGAAGACAAAAGTTTGATTAAGTATCCAAATGGACAAAAAAGCAAAACTTGACTAAGAGGCGCCCCTCTAACGCCCTTCATTTAAGAGACCAATAGTTCACTTAAGTCGTCACACCAGACACCAACCAAATTTCAGGAAAAAGGTTAAGTATTAAAATCTTTTAGTAAGGCCTCGAAATTAATTTGAAGTACAAATGATGCAAACAAAGAGTTCAAAACATTTGGGAATGACCTCAGAAACTCAACAAAACCTACAAAATAAACGTCCAAGGTCGTTTCATCAAAATGTTAGCTTAAGTCAATTCTTAACAAAGAAAATACCACAGAGCACAAAAAACCTAAAACTAACCCCGACACCCTCATAAATAAAACCAAATTTTGTTCTACACCAAATTTGGCATTTGAAAGTTACCCTATGGACATAGTTTGATTAGAAGCATGTTTACAATTTTGAACAAAATTCGAAGGTCGAACACTTAATTTCACTAACTCAAAATAAAAGCTTGAAACCCCAAACCAATCATTAATGTGGATCAAAATAATCCTTTTGGATCTGTAGAACTTGCAGAATTCTAATCCGACATCAAAATCTCATAGTGTAAAATAAAGTTAATTCTTTCTAGTATAAAGCTTCTACAACTCAAAACTCACACAAAAGTCAACCAAACACTTTTAGGAGCATGACACCAAAATCAGCAACAAACACAAGATATATTAAAGCTATGGGAAGGAAAAAATTAGAAAAAGTACATAGAGAACATAGGAGGGATGTTGCGAAAAGACCCCCGACCACCCTAAATATAAAATATTGAAAACGTACTAACAGGAGTCCTCCAGAATGTAAGGAGGCTCACCATTACACTCCGAGTGCTCAACTGGGCAATAAGTCACTACGTAGTGATCCTTATTACTTACATATGCGTCATAATATGATGTAGGGAAACTAGAATCAACACATTTAATGTATGAGTTTTTGAGTTTGAATGCTAAACAATGCATATACTTTAAAAGAAATAGAAAGAAACACTTCTCGACTCAGGAATAACTTATCTCAAAATAAAGCAATGAAACACATACAATATATGAAAAGAATTGAAAACAGCAAAGAACAACTCAGTTCGTAAAAGATCATGCAATAACAAATTCAAGTTTACTTATATAATAAATTAATATAATTTATGTGGGAGATTCTCTAACCAAAAACCACCATTATGATCCTAAGTGGTGATACAACGTCTTGCCCACACTTCCAAAACTATCTTATACTTTGTCGTTATATAGAACACTTAACTTATATGATCTACTAGCTTATGTTAAAAACATATTGAGGGTTCATCTAAAAAGTATCATCCTTTACTAATAATGATGACTACATTATATACGGATACTTCAGTTAATATGAACTCGCATATCGGTGCTCAATACTACTTCCAAAATATACTTAACTCACGTGTTAGTAAAAACAAAAGTTTTTCTTTGGTTTGAAATAATTACTCAGAACTTAGCTTAAAAGCTCCATTGGAATCAATGTTTCGTTTCTTTCTCAAATGTGAAAGCATTTTAAACTTCTCGGGAATACTTAGTTCTCATATACTTATTTGAATCAATGAACTTCAAGAGTTTACTCTTTGCTCAACTTGGAACTTAAGTCTTAAAACAAAGCAAAAAAGATTGTGAAAGCAATTTGAAAATTTTATAAACTTCTCTTGAATTGCTTATTAACTTCTAAAGATGAATCATGACTCTCCTTGAATATAATTATTGATTAAAGGATTATGATTTGTGATAGAAAGATCCCATGATGCTTACGAATGATTTGTGATAGCTAAACATGAGAAAAGTGATGAAATCACCATTTTGGAACAAGTCCGCAAAGCGAAGTTTCATTAATATAATTGCTCGCGTAATTAAATTTTGAGATAGAGGAGTCCCCGTCCTAACCACCCATCACACAAAACTTATTTATGTTCTCAATGAAGGAAAAAGTCTGTAACGCTGACCTAGTACCTGTTCCTTGTTCGATTATTTACTTCTTTGTTTTCCAGCCCAATTCGTCTAAACTCGACCATTGTTCTCAAATTCGTATTAGATTCTGATACCCAACATATGAACTCAAGAACCTACCCCAAAAAAACTATAACTCAACGTAAATACCCCAAAACTTCTCAATTCAGTCCATTTCAAGAACGACATTCAAATTCAAGAATATATAACAAGAACATCAACTTTCAAACTCTTTTATGATGAATTTCACTGAACTAAACATGTTTGGTGCATGGGTTAACGAACCCAATACTATGAAAGACTCACATACCTTGTAGGATTAATTTCTTGGTGAATCCATCACAATAAAAATTGACCGTTCTTGGGGAATCTTGCTTTTCCTCTTGCGTTATTTATCCCAAAACCCAACCTCTATTTTTCCAAAGCGTAGACTCACAAGTTCAGTTTAGACACCTAAGTAATTACCAAAAATAAATTTAAAATAAAAGGGTAAGGAAAAGACTAAACTACGCTTTTAATATCCGGATAGGACATTTTCTTATTAGAACAGCTAAACTTAAAACGACATAACCTACACATACAAACTCGGAATTGAGCAAACTAGACAACGTTGGAATGGTTATTCAAAGTGATATCCAACCACATCCTGAAATAACCTAACTCATCATGCGGTAGAAGTTATGGCATTTGAAGTTGACCAAAATGCAACTCATTCTATCTTGATAAAATTTCTAGATTTTAATTCTTTTCAAAAATGACTATTTCAAATTATTAGCTTCTTCCTAGAAATTCCAAATTGTGAGATTTTACAATATCTCCCCTTTGGGAATATTCATCCTCGAATGATATTAATTTACTAGGTTAAGAGTGGTAACATAGAGTTCAAACATCCCACAAATAAAAGCAAACAAGCAACATGCATAATATAATACTTATAATATAAAACTATTAGGATGAGAATTAGTTCCTTGGTATATAATATCTCCTTATTTAAAAAGATGTGGATATTTCTTCTTTAATTCTCCTCAGATTCCCAAGTAGATTCCTCAACAAATTGATTCCTCTAAACAACTTTAACTGATGTTACCTCTTTTGTTCTAAACTTGTGAATTTGGAAATCTAAAATCTGAACGAGAATCTCCTCATAAGATAAAGTTATCCTTGATCCTAATATATTTAGTTGGTACAATGAATGAAATATCGCCAATGCATTTCTTCAACATGGAAATGCGAAACACCACATGAACCATGGCTAACTCTTGTGGTAGCTCAAACTCATAAGCTACATTGCCAATCCTTTTTGATATTCAATAAGGTCCAATATAGCATGGACAAATTTTCCCCTTTTTATCAAACCTCATAACACCTCTCATGAGTGAAAGTTTTAAATACAAGCAATCATCTACTTCAAACTCTAACTCTCTTGTCCTAACATTTGTGTAGCATTTCTCATAACTCTCTCTCGTTTTCAATCTCTCTTGAATTAGTTTCACCTTGTCCATAGCTTGATGAACTGAATATGGTCCTATCAACTCTACTTCTCCAACTTCAAACTATCTAATATGAGATTTACACCATCTTCCATAAAGATCTTCATAAGGAGTCATTTGGATGCTAAAGTGGTAACTATTGTTGTAAAGAAAATTGAATAGTGGTAGGTGATCATCCCAATTACCATTGAAATTAATCACACATTTCCTCAACATATCTTCTAAGGATTGTTCTCTTATCGACCATCCTTCTTAGAATTAAATGCATTACTTATGTTTACCTTTGAACCTAAGCCTTTTTGGAATGACTTCAAAAATTGTGCAGTAAATTGCGCACCTCTTTCTGAAATAATGGAGAATTGAACCCCGTGAAGTCTTACCACCGCCTGAATATATAGCTTAGCATATTCTTCTGCTAAATAGGCAATCCTCACAAGGAAAAATGGACTAATTTTTTCATTCTATCGATAATCACCCAAATAAAACCATGTTGCATGTGAGAGTTTGCTAAATTTGTGATGAAGTCCATATTATTCATCTACAACTTCCATTTTATAATTTCTATATGCTGAGCCAAACCATCGGGCCTTTGATGTTGTACTTTAATTTGTTGGCTATATGGGCATTTAGAGATAAACTCTACAATGCCCTTCTTCATACTACTCCACCAATAAATCTCTCTCAAATAGCAATACATATCTATAAAACCCGGATGAATGAAATATGTGGAGTTATGAGCTTCATCCATGATATCCTCTTGGAGATCATCTACTCTAAGTAGACAAAATCTACTTTGATACTAAAACACACCATCTCCCCCTTGTTCAAACGCCATTACTTTTTGCTTATGGAGACTTGCCTTCAATTCAAGAAAAATGGGATCTTTGTCTTGCTTCTCTTGTACTTCTCACACTAATGATGATTCACCCTCATTTATGACCACCAGTCCTCCTTCCGTGGGATTCATTAGTCGTACATCCAAGCGTGCAAGTTTATGCATATATTTTTCTAAATCTCTCTTTTCTTCCTCAACATGGGCAGTACTACTAATAGAAAAACTTCTCAAACCATCCCCAAATATATTAGCCTTACCTAGGTAGTAAAGGATACTCATGTCATAATCCTTGAGTAACTCTAATCACCTCCTTTGTATGTGATTCTGCTCTTTCTTAGTAAACACATATTAATGGATCTTGTGATCGGTGTATACATCTTCATGCACACCATCAAAATAATGACGTCATATCTTCAAAGAAAATACTACGATAGCCAACTCTAAGTCATGGTAATTATTCTGATGTAATTTCAACTGTCTTGAGGCATAAGCTATAACCTTGACATTTTGCATTATTATTACGCAACCCAAACGGTCTCTTAATGCATCACAATACACCACAAAACCTAGAAACCTTTTGGAAAGGACAATACTGGGTAGTAGTCATCCTCTTTTTCAATTCCTGAAAGCTTTTCTCACAAGCTTCAAACTATTGAAACTTCGTTGTATCTAGTTCAACTTTGTCAAAGGAGACGAAATGGAATCTTCTTTTTCAATTCCTGAAAGCTTTTCTCACAAGCTTCAAACTATTGAAACTTCGTTGTATCTAATTCAACTTTGTCAAAGGAGACAAAATGGATGAACACTCCTCTAAGAACCTTCTATAATATGCACCCAAGCCCAATAAAGTCTTTATACTAGTTGGAGATATGTTTTTAGACAACTCTAAACTATCTCCATCTTGTGGTATCATGAACTCTAAGTCCATCATCGGAAACTATGTGGCCCAAGAACGCTACAGACTCAAACCAAAACTTACATTTAGATAACTTAGTATATAAATCCTTATATTTGAATATTTGAAGGATTATTTTGATATGCCTATCATGATCTTATTCATTCCTTGAATGGATTAATATATTATAAATGAAGACGATAACAAACATACATAAATAAGGTTTTTAAACTCTATTCTTAAGGTCCATGAATTTTTAAGCCACATTAGTTTAAATGAACGACATGACCAGAAACTCATAATGACCAGAACACTTTCTCAATGTTGTCTTGGGAATATCAGAATCCCTTACTTTCAACTGATTGTAGCTAGATCTGAGATCTACTGTAGAGAAACATGAAATATCCTAAAGTTGGTCAAAAAGATCATCAATCCTCCAAAGATTATACATGTTCTTGATGGTAACCGTTTTCAACTGACTGTAATCTATACACATGCTACTAGAACCATCTTTTCATAAATAAGATTGGATCACCCCTAGGTGAGACACTTGGTCAAATGAAACCCTTATCAAGGACTTCTTTCGACTGTTCTTTAAGCTCTTTCAACTCTCCTAGTACATTTCTGTACGGTGGAATAGAGATAAGACTAGTATCTAGAAGAATGTCTATGCCGAAGTCTATCTCCTTTTGAGAAGGAACTCCAGGTAGATCATTGGGAAAGACTTCTAGAAACTCTTTTACAACACAAACTAACTGAATAAGAGGTATCTCAACACTAGAGCCCTTAACTCAGACCAACTGATAGACACAACCCTTTGAAACTAACTTTCTTTCCTTATGGTACGAAATCAAACAACCCGTAGGCACTACTGTACAACTATTCCACTCTAAGATTATTAATTGTTTGTGGAAAAATAAAAAGCGGAACAAATTTAAAAAGGGAAGGACAAGTTTCACTGGGGTTTCAAGTTTGTTTCGGGTATGTGATGGTTGCAATTTCATGATTTTTTTTCTATGTTTATTATTGATTTATTATAATGCGTGTATGTATGTGAATGTTGCATTATTGATCAAACAAATGTATATGCTATTGATGAATGATGAATGTCATGAATCATGACTTGATTGTATTATTTTGAGAATATACTTCTTATTCTGATTGTGGAATGTTTAATAGATCGGGTGTTGTGATCCGACACACTAACTTGGATAAGTTTTCACATTTTGGCATAAATATGGGATAAGATAACACGTTATGACCTAAACATTGTATCACGTACCACATTCCAATATTTTAACAGTTTAGTATTGGGTTCCATGAGAGGATCAATGAGTTGATATAATAATGTAGCTTGATAATGTGAAATTTTATGTTGTTCATAATTGATGATGATATTGTATATGTTTAGTGTATGCATGTATTGTTATGGTCTAATGACGTATATATGTTGCACTTAGTTGAATAGCCGCGTGATCCTACCAATAAACTGTAGTCGTGTACTGTATCACATGCTCTTTCTTTATTGAGTAAAAGGCACCTGCAGGCAGCTATTTAAAGACCCCACATAGAAGATCAACTGTCGTCTGAATTCAATGGTGAGCCTATTTTTCGGGCTTCCATGAGTTCTCTTTTTTTTGTTTATGTCCACATTTCCGACTTAGGCTTTCTAGTTAGTTATTAGTGCTTTAGTTTTGAGTTAAAACATTCTTGTTTAGACTTATGGATCTTGTTATATATTTCGTAAATTGACGTTAAGTTTGTTGGCATATCTCGCATAGTTGTTTAGCTATTAGACTTTTTTTGATGTTTTTGGGAACTCCTTATTTCCTTTTTTAGCATTTCAGTTGATCAAGTAACAAATGCCTTAGTATCTTGATTATATTTAGTTATATAATTAGTATAATAGTTCTACCACAGAAGACTTAGTGTGAGTGTCAATCATGATGGTATACGTCATGACAAAGTTTGTATCAAAACCGTAGTTCGTTAATCTCAATGTACCAAAACGAGTTTAGTATAGTCTTGAAGAATTATAAGGCGATGTATGTAATTTTTTTATACATAGAATAGTAATTTAGTAAATTTCTTTATTTTCTCTTGTCTCCTTCGTGCTATAACTTAATTCCAATTAGTATCGGGCGATTCAAATTAGTATCTAACCACTTTCACTCTTCTGTCCACTACATTAAATGGTGTCTATCCCATAGCTCCACTCAATGCTCCATCTTAGGAATCTACAACTAGAGGTCACAGTCAAGGCAAGGGTAGATGCCAAGGAAGTGTGGGGACAACTAGGATAGATCTCCTTTTGAGAATGCTCCCAGAAATAAGAACCTTCCTCTGCAGCATGAAGAAGTAGAGTAGAGTGGTGAGGTTGAGAATGAAGTGAATGTTGTACAAGAGAATGAGGTGCAGGCTGAGACTACATATATTCCTCTCAAAGATCGAGTTTTAGCTCAATAGATCATGTTTTTCTTTGAAGCTTTGGTTGGTCTTGGATTGCTTCCCTCTATTCAAGCAATTCGGGCTCCGGCTAATCACTCTATTGCTATCATTATCCCCAACGTGGGTGGAAATGTAGATAATAATGCTTTCTTCTGTCCATTGTTGGGTCCTACTATGACTTCTAACAAGCATGAGATATTGACTAAGTTCATGAAATTTAAACCGCATGTGTTCAATGATTTTGAGAGTTAGGATGCATATGAGTTCATCTTAGATTTCTACATGCTTTATAAGTTTGAAATTGTCTATTAGCATGGGGTTTAGTTTGTGATTTTTCAGCTTCAAGGTAAGGCTAAGTAGTGGTGGAGAGCCGAAGTGGAGTGCTGATCATTAGTTTTATGTCCACTTACTTGTACCCAATTTCATGCTATGTTTTCAAAGAAATATGTTCCTAGGACTTTCAGGGATCGCAACAACGATAAGTTCATAGCCGTGGAGCAAGGTCGCATGTATGTGACTGCTTGTGAGTCCAAGTTCCATGCCTTGTCTAGATATTCTACAAAATTAATGGCTACAGAGAAAGAGAGAATCCGTTTATTTATAAAGGGGATAAATTCTGAGGTGCGGGTATTATCTATTCACAAGACCTCTGCAACAAAAATCTTTAATGAGGTAACAAACTTTGTTGATGAAGTAGAGGGGGTGAGGAGACACAGATAGGACAATGCATTGGAAAAGAAGGCAAAAAATTAAGTCAACTTTCAAGCATCTTACTCTAGAGGGTCAGGGAGGCCAACACTTGCTGCTAGGACAATTAAGTCTGCTATGCCCTTCTCTACATGTAATTGCTCGAGAACTTCGCCTAATAATTTAATGAAGGATAGACACTGGGCCGTTCCATTAATGGGTAACAGACCATCTTTTTACCGCAAATGTTAAAACTGTGGAGAACCTAGGCATGTGAGGAGAGATTTTTCCCACACGCGCATGATGGATTCTGCAGAATAGCAAACTAGAGAAGTCGAACCTGCAGGAAATGGTAATAATGGTTGAGGGCATCCACAAGTGGGTAAGTAGGAAATCAATGAGGCCATGGCGGTAGGTGAAATGGTAATGCATGCGCAGTTAAAGGCTAGCCAGGTAGTTAAATATCTCATCACAATTATAATGCTCAGTGTTACGCCTTTCCGGGAAAGAATAAAGAAGAAGCGTGTGACGCAGTGATCACATGCACTATTTTTGTCTATGACTAGATGACTAATGTGTTATTTGATCCATGTTTTATTTATTCTTATGTGTCCGTGCAATTTTCTGCAACATTTTCTATGATTTATGATATATTTGATGCCTCAATCCATGTTTCTACCCAGTTGGAAATGTGTCATAGTCACCCATATCTATCATGCTTGTCCAATTTCTTTTATGGTTTTTCAGACTTGGGCTTATTTGGTGATTTTGGATACGTAGACTTTGTTATAATATTATTCATGACTTGGATGTCCGCCTATTATAATTTTCTTAATTGTAATACTATATTTGTAACTCTAAAAATTCAAGGAACTGAAAATTTAGAGTAGAAAGGGGTGTAGAAGCCTAAGCAAGCTAAGATCCTATCCTCCATTTGATCTAGGAAATTGGTATGGAAGGGTTGTTTGGTTTATTTGTCTCATATTTGGGATGATAAGGTTGAGTCTCCATCTATTTGGTCCATTTTGTTGTGTCAGAATTTAGAGACTTGTTTCTTATTGATATACCTGGAATGCCTCTTGA